>NW_024354502.1:29087741-29160374 GCF_902729225.1 Pteropus medius | reverse complement strand
GAAGGAAGGAAGGAAGGAAGGAGCGAAGGAAGGAAGGAAGGAAGGAATGGAAGGAATAGAAGGAAGGAAGCGAAGGGAATGGAAGGAAGGAAGGAAGGAAGGAAGTTGAAGGAAGGATGGAGCCAGAAGGAAGGCATGAAGGAGAAGGAAGGCTGAAGGAAGGAAGGAAGGAAGGAATGAATGAAATAATGAAGGAAATAATGAAGGAAGGAAGGAAGGAAGGCTGCATGAATGAAGAAGGAAGGAAGGAAGGAAGGAAGGGAAGGCTGAAGGAAGGAAGAAGTTGAAGAAGGAAGAAGGAAGGAAGGAAGGAAGGAATAGCTGAAGGAAGGAAGGAAGGAAGGAATGAAGAAGGAAGGAAGCTGAAGGAAGGAATAGGCTGAAGGAAGGAAGGAAGGAAGGAAGGAAGGAAGGAAGGAAGGAAGATTGGGAAGGAATCAAATCTGCTGTGAATCAAATTAACTTTTATTAAATCAAATAATTATCAAAAACACTTTGTATTCTTTGTTCTTATGAAATTCATTTTGGGAAATATTTCCCAATTTATTGCTTAATCTCTCTTTAATTTTTAACTCTCCATTATTTCTAAACAGCCTACCATAGGCTGTAGGAGTGAGAAACTGCACAGGAAACAAGAACTACCAAGTGGCTTAAACAGTGTATGATTTATCTTCTTCATCATATAAAAAAATAGTGAAGATTGTTCATCTATAGAAGTTATGGGATTACATCATGTCATCAAAGATCCAGACTCAATCTAGTTTTCAGCCATAAGCTGAAAGTGATTCTTTTGCTTTCAAGATGGTTGATGGACTCCCATTATCTCCACATTTCATGAAGGATTTTTGGACAGAACTAAAGGAAGAAAAAGGTGCATGCCATCTTTATTCACCACAGTTAGTGAACAAGATGAGGGATATCTGGCAGTCACTATTCTACTACAGTCTTTATGACCAGGGTGATGCTTCACCAAATAGACATCTACTTCATTCAGTAGCTTGAAAATATGCTACTGTTCATCATTAAAAAACAATACACAATGATGTTTGAGAAGTTTCTGTTTCAATGTAGAGGGATAATGAGGCTGAGTAGAGGAAGGTGTTATCCAAGTGATGGCCACAAAACTTTGACTTCATATATATCATATATTTCTATTAGCAAAAGGTGATCAAGCTAGTGCTGATCGTGTTAGTGCTCTAAAAGATGATCATGTTAGTGTTCTAAAAAATTTTTTGTATTCTGCAAATTAGTGTCATTATTTTTTAAATACTCATGTAAATGTTTATTTGGATTAGAATGAACAGACCGTCAAAAGAAATTTCAGAATTTCTTTTATCAGCAAAGAAATAGGATGAGGTATTGGATCCTATACACATTGTTTCAATTCTCAGACATTAATGACTAAGTATTAAAAATGGTTGTAAATATTACCACCTACTTCCACCTATATACACACACACAGACACCTTACTGTTGAATTATATGCCGAAAACTTACTGGATTTAGTTAACCAATGTTACCATAATAAAAAAAAATTAAAAATTAAAATAAAGTCTTAATCTTGAAGGTCAAGTAGAAATTATAAGCATAAAATCTGATTTTAAAATGTTTGTCGAAGAAATAAACAACAAATACTCATAAAAATATTTTAGTGCAATTCTGAGGGAACAGCTGAAAGAGTTATAGAGTGATTTGATGGAAACAAGAAATCACAGATAATTGCCATCATTCTCATTATCTAGCATCCCCACTATGGTTGGACACCAGAAGATACATGTGGAACACGACATCACCATTAAAAACAGACATGGTAATTATGAACACTCCAACACTTTGGTGTTATATTTTTTCCTTGAGTAAAAAATATAAAAGATTAGAGTATGAAAAGAATTCTAAAATGTGGAAAAGGTAATATTTATTTGCCTCTTCTTCTAAAATGGAAAAAAGAAACTGGTTTCAAGTTGCTAAAACATAAACCATTTGTGTGCTCATAAAAAGAATAAAACCCTAAAGATATACACAAATCGTTATATCACACTAATAATGAAAATAAAGCAGATTGTTGGAAGTGACCTAGCTGGGTCTGAAACACCATGCTGACTTTGATAAACGGAAACCAAACATAATCAATTTTAATGGTCAAAAATGTACAACATTGAAACTTGTGTTCCTGGAGGACTCTCCTTTATTTATTTTTAATTGTTTTTATAATAATGAATGCATTTTAAAATGTTTCAAAACATTTTTGTCTGAACTAATTTGATGTCTTGTGTTTTATTCACATTTAATCCTTTTATAATATTAAATAAATATTCTGCTTCCCCCCCACACACACACAATTTCAACCATAGCAATCAAAGTGTATATTCCTCATATACAACAGAATTCAATACATTATTTTTTAGGATGCCCTTGGCTGATGGGATAACAATATATACATTTGACCTTCAAACAACACAGGTTTGAACTTACACTTAAATGCAGGTTATTTTCAATAAATACACAGGTTTCGTATCCATGGATTCAACTAATGGTGGAGTGAAAACTGTACTTTGTCTACGGTTGGGGAACTGAAAATGTGGAGGGTTGACAGTATGCATTGTTTTATGCCATTTTATATAAGGGACTTGAGCCTCCATAAATTTTGTTATCTACAGTGGTCCTGGAACCAGGGCTCTGAGAATACCCAGGGTTGACTGCAGTTAAGTTTTGGGGGAGGCAAAAGTTATACACTAATTTTTAATGGTACAGTGGTCTTTGCCCCTAACCTCTGAGTTCTTCAAACATCAACTGTATTGTTTTCAACATGACTTTAGTGATTTTACCTCTGATCCTAGTTCTAAAGCACTGGATATTAAAAAATATTTTTGTGGTAAAATATGCATAACGTAAAATTTATCACTTTAACCATTTTTAAGTGTACAGTTCAGTGACACAAGTGTATTTACATTGTTGTGCAACCATCATTACTGTTCATTTCCAGAAATTTTTCTTCATTTCAGATAAACTCTGTACCCATCAAACTATAATTCCCCAGTGACCCCTATCCACAGCCCCTGGTAATTACTATTCTACTTTCTGTCTCCATAAATTTGAATATTCTGGTTACCTCATACAAATGGAATTATTCAATATTTGTCCTTTGAGTTTGGCTTATTTCACCTGGCATAATGTTTTCAATTTAATCCATGTTGTTGTGTGTATCAAAATTTCATTCCTTTAAAAGGCTCAATAATGTTCCATTAGAAGTTTATACCATATGTTGTTTATTCATGCATCCATCAATAGAAATTTGGTTTATTTCAATCTTTGGGCTGTTGTAAATAATGCCGCTATCATCATTAATGTACAAATTTCTGCTCAAGTTCTTGTTTTCAAGTGTTTGGATTATGTATCTAAAGGTGAAATTGCTGGATCATATGGTAATTTCATTTGATTCTTGAGGAATTCCTATACTGTTTTCTACTACTTTACATTCCCACCATCGATGCACAAGGGTTACAATTTCTCCACATCCTCACCAACATTTGTTCTTTTGTATTCTTTCTAATAGCTATTCTAATGGGTTGAAGTGGCACCTCATTATCATTTTTTATTTTTCTAATGATTAGTAATGTTGAGCTTATCTCCATCCTTATCAGACATTTGCATATCTTTTTTAGAGAAATGTCTATTCATATCCTTTGCTCATTTTAAAAAAATTTAATAGGGTTGTTAAGTTTTAGGAGTTCTTTATATTTTCTAATTATTAATTCATAGTTAGATATAAGATTTACAAATATTTTCTCTCATTCTATGGGATACATTTAACTTTGTTGATTGCTTTGATGCACAAAAGTTTTTAATTTAGATAAAGTCCAATTTATTTATTTATCTTTTTGCCTATACTTTTTGTGTTATATTCAAGAAATCATTGCCAAATCCAATATCATGAAATTTTCCCCCTACATTTTATTCTAGAAGTTTGGTAGTTTTATATCTTACATTTGAGTTTAGGATCCATTTTGAGTTATTTTTTTGTATATGGTTTAAGTGAAAGGTCCAAGTTCATTCTTTTGCATGTAGCTATTTAGTGTGACTTTCTATGGCAATTTTATTGAAAATCATTTGGCCATATCTGAAAGACTATTTCCGGGCCCTTTATTCTTTTCCACTGGTCTATATGTCTTTGTTTACGTTAGTATCACACTGTTTTGATTACCGTAGTTTTTTTAGCAAATTTGAAATCAATAAGTGGGTGTTCAAATTTTTCTTTTTTTTCAAGATTGTTTTACCTATTTGTAGTCTCTTAAAATTCTATAATGAGTTTTAGGATGTGTTTTTCTATTTCCGCAAAAAACATTGGGATTTTCTAAGTTCTATGTTGAATCTGCAAGTTGCCTTGGGTAGTATTGACAGCTTAACAATCTTTTCTTCGATGCATAAACATGGGATATATTTCTACATGTGTCTTCTTTAATATTGTTCAGCAATGTTTTCTAGTTTTCAGTGTACAAGTCTTTCATTTCCTTGATTAAGTGTATTCCTAAATATTTTATTATTTTTGATGCTATTGTAAATGAAACTGTTTACTTAATTCCCTTTTCAAAATATGCGCCATTAACATGTAGTAATGCAATTGATTATTATGTGTTGATTTTGTGTTCTGCAACTCTGCTGAATTTGTTTACTAGTTCTAAAATTGTGTGTGTATGTGTAATATTTATGATTTTCTACATATAAAGTTATGTCATCTGTGAACAGAGATAATTTTATTTCTTTATGCCGTTTTATTTCTTTATGCCATTTATTTCTTTTTCTTGCTATGGATAGAATTTTCAATACTTTGATGACTAGAAGTCATGAAAGTAATTATCTTTGTATTGTTTTTGATGTTAGAGGAAAAACTAAAAAAATCATCACGTACTATGTGAGCTGTGTGTTTTTTATAGATGGCCTTAAGTACATTGAGGTAGTGTATTTCATTGATTGATTTTTTTTTTATGTTAAACTATCTTTATATTCTGGGAACAAATCCCACTGGTCATATTGTATAAACTTTTTAATATGCTGCTGAATTTCATTTACTAGTTTTTTGTTGAGAAAGTTGCATCAATGTTCAAAATCAATATTGGTTTGTAGTTTTCCTTTCTCATAGTGTCTTTGTATTAGAGTAACATTGGCCTCATACCATGCAACCAGAAGTGTTCTCTCTTGTTCAAATATTTTGGAAGAGTTTGAGAAAGTTTGATTTAATTCTTCTCTAAGTAGTAGAATTTACCAATGAAGCCATCAGTCCAGGAATTATCTTCGTTTCAAAGTTTTTTAAAAAAATTATTATTTTCATTTTAAACTCCTTATGAGTTATAAGTCTATTCAGATTTTCTCTTTCTTTGTGATTTAGTGTTGGTAGATGGGTGTTCCTAGAGATTTTTCCATTTTATCAGACTTATACAAATTGTTGGCTTATAATTTGTCATAGTACTCATAATCCTCAATATTTCTGTAAAAGTAGTAGCAATTTGTAAGTTAAATATTTGAGTTTTCTCTCTTTTTTTAGTCATTCTAGGTAAAGGGTTTTCAATTTTGTTTTTCATTTTTCTATTCTCTATTTTGTTAAGCATCATCTAATCTTTATGATTTCCTTCCTCCTACTAGCTTTGGGTTTAGTATGTTTTTTATTTATTTACTTAGGGTGCAAACTTAGGTTTTTGATTTAAGATCATTTTTCTTTCTTAACGTAAGGGTTTACAGTTAAAATTTTCTCTCAGCAGTGTTTTGCAATATGTCTCATAAGTCTTTGGTGTTTTATGTTCTTGTTTTCATTTGTAATGGTAGTTGATTTAAGATCTATTTTGTCTGATATTATTATAACCATTTATGCTTTCTTTTGTTACTATTTTCATGGAATATCTATTTTAATTCTTCCACTTTCAACATGTTTGTGTCACTAGATACCAAGTGAGTCTTTTGAAGAGAGTCTCTATCAGCACAGAGTTGAAAAATATAATCTAATCTGACAATTTATGCTATTTGATAAACCATTAACATTATTATTAATTATTTATAGAAAAGGATTTGTTTTTGCCATTTTATTATTTATTCTTTGTACTTTTTATAATTTTTTTCCCTCATTTTATTCATTAGCAACTTCCTTGATGTTCTTTAGTGACACTTGACTATTTTTTTTTCATTTCACTTTGTGTATATTCTACAGATGTTTTCTTTATGATTACAACCATATGATTATATATAACATACTAAATTTATAACAATCTACTTTGAATTGATACCAAATTGACTTTAAGCACATAAAAAACTTCCACTCCTTTACTGTTTGCTCTTGACACTTGTTTTTGATGTCAAAAATTGCATGTTTATATACTGTGTAGCCATTAACATAGATTTAAAATTATCTTATGCATGTCTTTTAGACGTCATAGAAATTTTTTTAAATGGAGTTATAAATCAAAATCACATTAATACTGATTTTTATGTTTCCATTTATTTAACTTTACAAGAGATCTTTAATTTTGCACATGATTTCTAGCTGTACACTAGCAACCTTTTATTTAACATGAAGGATTCCTTTTAGTATATTTTTGTAGGCCATGTCTCATGGTGATAAATTCCCTCAGCAATTACTTTAAATGTAAATGAATTAAATGCTCCAATCAAAAGATAGGGTGGCTGAATGGATAAGAAAACAAGATCCTTACATATGCTGCTCACAAGAGACACACTTCAGATTGAAAGACACACAGAAATGGAGAGTACAGCTACGGAAAATGATATTTCATCCATATGGAAACAAAGGCTAGGGTAACAATACTTATCCTAGACAAAATAGACTTTATAACAAAGACTGTAATAAGACAAAGAAAGACCCAATAATGTCACTTCTGGATATTTATCTGAATAAACCCAAAACACTACTTCAAAGGAACATGTGAATCCATATGTTCATTTGTCCATATGTCCATATGTTCACAGTATTATATAATAACCAAGATATGGAGGTGACCTAGGTGTCCATTAATGGATGAATGGATAAAAAAGAGGTGGTACATATATGTGTTAGAATATTACTTAGCCATATAAAAGAACGAAATCTTGCCATCTGCAATAACATGGATGGACCTAGAGGGTACTGTTATGAGTGGAGTAAGCCAGACAGAGAAAGAGAAATGCGATATTATTTCACTTAGGAGTGGAATCTCAAGAAGAAAATAAATAAACAAAACAGAAGCAAACTCATAGAATATTTTGATGGTTGCCAGATAGGAGGAGTTGTGGGGTGGGAAAAAGGGGGAAGGGATTAAGAATTACAAATTGGTAGTTACAAAACAATCATGGGGATATAAAGTATAGCATAAGGAATATAGTCAATAATATTGTAACAACTACGTATGATGTCAGATGAGTGGTGATCACTTTGTAAGTTATATAAATAATCACTTTAGATTGCTTTGGGTATTATATGGACATTTTAACGATGTTAATTTTTCCTACTTATGAGCATGGTATATGCTTCCATTATTTGTATTTTCCTCAATTACTTTCTTTACTGTCTTATAATTTTCCAACTACAAGTCTTTTACCTCATTAATTAAATTTATTCCAAGGTATTTTTTTTGATGCAGTTGCAAATGGGATTGTTTTCTTAATTTCTCTTTCTAATAATTCTTTATTTGGTGTATAGAAATGCAACTCACTTGTGAATATTAATTTTGTGTTCTGCTACTTTACTGAATTCACTTATGAGTTCTAACTCTTGTTAGGTGAAATTTTTAGCGTTCTCTATATATAGTATCATGTCATCTGCAAAGAATGAATTTTACTACTTTCCAATTCAGATGCCTTTTTTTAAAATTTTTTTATTTTAATTTTTTTTATTGTCTAATTGTGGTTAGGACTTCCAATACTTTGTTGAATAGAAGTGGTGAAAGTGGATATCCTTGTCTTGTTCCTGATCATAAGGGGAATGCTTTTAACTTTTCCCTCTTGAGTATGTTAGCTGTGAGTTTGTCATATATGGCCTTTACTATGTTGAAGTATGTTTTGTCTATTCCCACTTTGCTGAAAATTTGTTTTTATCACAAATGAATGCTGGATTTTGTCAAATGCTTTTACTACACTATTGATACAATCATATAATTTTGATTTTTCATTTTGTTTATGCGGTGATGTACAATGTTCATTGATTTGTTGTTATTAAACCAAACTTGTATCCCAGTAATGATCTCACTTGATTATAGTGTATGATCTTTTTAATGTTTTGCTAAATTTGGTTTGCTAATATTTTGGTGGGGATTTTTGCATCTATGTTCATCGGGGATTTTAGTCTATAATTTTATTTTTTGTATTGCCTTTGGAAGCAGGATAATGATGGCCTCTTAAAATGAGGTTGGGAGCCTTCTATCCTCTTGTATTTTTTGGAAGAGTTTGAGAAAAATAGGTGTTAATTCTTCTTTGAATGTATGGTAGAATGAAGCTGTGAAGCCATCTTGTCCAGAACTTTTGTTTGTGGGGAGTTTTTTGAATAATGATTCAGTATTGTTAGTAGTAACTGGTCTGTTCAGATTTTTCTCTTTCTTCTTGTTTCATTCTTGGAACATTGTATGTTTATAGAAATTTATCAATTTCTTCCATATTGTCAAATCTGTTGGCATGCAATTGTAATATTTTCTTCTAATTTTTTGTATTTCCATTCTTTCACTTGTCACTTCTCCTCTTTCATTTCTGATTTTACGTATTTGAGTCCTCTATTTTATATATGATGAGTCTGGTTAAAGGTTTCTCAATTTTGTTTATCTTTTCAAGGAATCAGCTCTTGGTTTTACTGATCTTTTGTAATTTTTAGACTCCATTGTGATTATTTCCATTTTGATCTTTATTATTTCCTTACTTCTACTTACTTTGGGCTCTCTTTGCTGTTCTTTTTCTAGTTCTTTTAGGTGTAACTTAGATTGCTTATTTGAGAAATTTTTTTGTTTTCTTTCTTGAAGTAGCCCTGTATTGTTATGAATTTCCCTCTTAGAACTGCTTTCACTGTGTCCCATAGAGTTTGGATTGTTGTGTTCTTGTTTGTATTTTTCTCTTTTAATTTTTTTCTTGATTTCATTGATAGCTCTTTATTGTTTAGTAGCATGTTATATAGCCTTTATGTGTTAGTGTGTTTTTCAGTTTTTTTTTTTCTTGTAATTGATCTCTAGTTTTATAACTTTGTGTTTGGAGAAGATGCTTGTTATGATTTCAGTCTTCTTAAATTTATTGAGAATTGCTTTGTGGCCTAATATGTGGTCTATCTCGGAAAATGTTCCATGTGTCCTTGAAAATAACATATATTCTGTTGCTTTGAGTGAAATGCTCTAAAAATATTAATTACATTTATGTGATCTAATGTGTCATTTAAGGTTGCTCTTCTCTTGTTGATTTTTCTAGAAGATCTATCCCTTGATGTCAATGGAGTGTTAAAGTTCCCTACTATGACTATGTTACTGTCAATCTCTTCCTTTATGTCAGTTAATATTTGCTTTTTGTATTTAGATGTTCCTATATTAGGTGCATAAATGTTTACAAGGGTTATATCCTGTTGTTGGACTGATCCCTTTATCATTTTGTAATGTACCTTTTTGTCTCTTACTGTAGCCTTTGTTTTAAAGTCTATTTTGTCTAAGTATTAATATCCTAGCTTTTTTTTGTTTTGTTTCCATTTGTATGAAATATCTTTTTCATCCCTTTACTTTCAGTCTGTGTGTGTCTTTCAATCTGAAGTGGGTCTCTTGTAGACAGCATATGTTTAAATCTTGTTTTCTTATCCATTCAGCTATCCTATGTCTTTTGATTGAATTATTTAATTCATTGACATTAAAGTAATTATCGATAGGTATGTGGTTATTGCCTTTTTATTATTCATATATATTTCCTCCTTCTTAAAGAAGTTTCTTTAACATTTCTTGTAATACTTGTTTGATGATGAATTCCTTTAGCTTTTTCTTGTCTGGGAAGCTCTTTATCTCTCTCTCAATTTTAAATGCCAACTTTGTTGGGTAGAGTAGTCCTGATTGTGGTTCCTTACTTTTCATCGCTTTAAATATTTCATGCCATCCTTCTGGCCTGCAAAGGTTTTATTGAGAAATCAGTTAACAGTCTTATGGGGGTTCCCTTTAAATAACTAACTGACTTTGTCTTGTTGCTTTTTAGATTCTTTTTATCTCTAATCTTTGACATTTTAAATACGTTTCTTGATTTGGGTCTCTTTGTCTTTATCTGTTTGGGAATCTCTGCGATTCCTGAACTTGTATGTCTATTTTCTTCACCAGGTCATGAAAGTTTTTGGTCATTATTTCTTCAAATAGGTTCTTAATCATTTGTTCTCTCTTTTTTCTTTCTAGTACCCCTATGAGGTGAATATTGTTATGCCAATGTCCTAGATGCCCTTGAACTATCCTCATTTTTTTAATTCTTTTTTCCTTTTTGCTGTTTCAATTGGTTGTTTTCTGCTATCTCATTACCTAAATCACTGATTTGATCCTCTGCTTCATCTAATCTGCTCTGGATTCCTTCTAGTATATTCTTCATTTCTGACTTTTTAAAATTGGTTTCTAGTTCTTTTCTATGCTTGCTATCTCTTTGTTGAAATTCTCACTAAATTCCTTGAACATCCTTATAACCATTGTTTTGAACTCTGTATCTAAAGCATTGCTTGCCTCCATTTTGTTTTGTTTTGTTTTCCTGGAGTTTTCTCCTATTTTTTCATTTAAGACATTTTTGTTTGTTTGTTTCCTCGTTTTGGTTGCCTCTCTGTATTTGTTTCTATGTATTAGGTAGATATGCTATATCTCCTAGTCTTGGCCAGGTGGCTTTATATAAAATCTGTCCTTTGGGGCACAGTAGTGTAGCCACCCTGGTCACCTGAGCTGGATGCCCCAGGAGTGTCGTTTGTGTGGGTTGTGTGTGACCTCCTGTTGTATTTGAGCTTTGATTGCTGTAGGTACATCAGCAGATGGGATTGACCTTCAGGTTTACTAGCTTTGAGGAGTGCTCACGACCATAGCATATGAGCTGCTATGCAAGGATTAACCCCATGAAGTAGGCTTCATTTTAGCATGTTCAGGTGCCTTCTGAGACCACCCTTTGGAAGTGCAGCTTGTGGGGCTAATCTGGTGGTTTTCTATTATAGTTTAAAGCTGGCCACCAGATGTGCTGGTTCTGGGGCCTCTTGGAAGGGCTTCTTATGCAGGCTAAGTTCACCTGCTGCCTGTGATTGGCCTGGGGTGATCTGGTAGGAGCTACAAAGAGACCCATGGTTGGTAACTGCCTGTTCTGGACTTGGAGGTACTTGGGAGAGGATACACAGCAAATCGAGGTTGGTTGTCACCAGTACTGGGCTTGGGGCAGTTCAGCAAAAGGCCTAGGGAACCCTAGGTCTGCCAATGCCTGTCAGCTGTCTCTAAGGCTCAAAAACTTCCAAGAGTTGTCCAAGAAAAAGTAAAGCTCAGGGCAACAACAGCTACCTGCCAGCCATGATAAAACCTCTGGTGGTGTATAAGTTGGATTGGGCGGATACACAGGGAGTCACCAGGGTGTAGTATGTGCGGCTCACCAGGCCAATGCAAGTTCATATTTGGCCATTTGGGGGAGGGCTCAACACAGAGACAGGAAAGAGGGCATTGTGCTTGCCAACTACAAGGGAGTAGGGCTCAGCACAGGGACAGGAAAGAGGGTATTGTGCTTGCCAACTACAGGGGAGTAGGGCTCAACATAGGCAAAATGGAGGCTCTCAGTCCAGCCCTCACCCTTTAGCCACACTATTCAGTCTCTTCCTGTATGTTTCTGGCATCCCCCAAGTCACAATCCCTCCACTAGAGCTTAGGGTGAGTGCCTGGAAGTGAGAGAGTCTGTGTGTGGGCCATGTCTGGGTTTCCAGCATCCTTCTGTCTCACCCAGATGGATGGAATCTGACTGATTTTCACAGCCAGATGTTTTGGGAGCTGCTCTTCCTGGCACTGGTGAGGGGCAAAGACCCCTCAGTTGAGATCTTCCTCCTGATTCTTGACTATCACAAGAAGGTAGGAACCCAACCTGTTTTGCATCTCTGCCTCTACTCTCAGGTCAAAATGGCTTCTTCTTTATATCTTTAGTTATAGGACCTCTGTTCATCTAATCTTTGGATGGTTCTCCAGGGTGATTGGTCTATATTTTAGTTGTAATTTTAGGGTGGTCATGGGAGGAGGCAAGCACAGTGCTTACCTGCTCCACCATCTTGACCAACACTCCGAATAGTCTATGGAGGGTCATTTTAAATATTTCTTTTCTTATAAGTATCTTGTATTTCATTTTTATGTTTAAATTATGTTCAACATTAGGTTTCACTGTTCTCACATGTTAGATAAGAAGGTTTCACTGTTCTCACATGTTAGATAAATTCCTTGTATTTTATTTTTTCATAAAGCTTTTTTCATTATACTAATTATCACATATTTATCTTTGCCTTTTTTGTCTATTTCATGGTTATACCTTCTATCCCACAATAAGCATGAAAGATGTTTTTATTGTTTTTTTTATTCTCAGGTAATCAGAGTCTCATCTAGTGCTGAAAACATAATAGCATAATATTTATTATTAAATGAATAACTTTTAATTAGATACCAAATACAAATGATTTCAGTTAACTTAGTTTGGCTTATTTCCTTTTAGGTGTGCAAGAATAAGGAATGTATAGATAATACTGAGATTGTTTATGACTGTCCTTCATCAAAATGCAACAATCAGGGTGTAAGTACCAGTACTATGAGGAAAGAATGCAAATCATTAAAAGTGATTCTAGGAAAGAAAACACAGCTACGCACACACACACACTCACACACACATTTATAAACCTCATAAGAAAATCAACCTTATCTGACTTAAGCATTATTTTAAAATTATACTTGAACACAAATATTTTGAGCTACTTATATTTCTCTTTTTTTCAGGTGTGTAATAATAAAGATAACTGTCACTGTAAACCCAGATATTTACCTCCAAACTGCAATACTGAAGATGATTCTTTTCCTGGTGGGAGCATTGACAGTGGCAATTTTCCACCTACAGGAGCACGAAATCCTGGTAAGTATTAATAACAAATTGAAAACATCATTAGAATAACATTTTAATTTATTAAATTAAAATTAATAATATCTAATCTGCCAGTTCATATTTAGATTATGTTTGAACATTAAATAATAAATCATATAAGCTATTTAACTTATGTTTTACTTACAGAAAGTAATGTAATATATATTATAGGTGAGATATGTCAGTTAAGGCCCAGGCTGGAAAACAGAAACCACTTTAGTCCTTCATACAGAAGGAATTTTACATAAGGCATTAGGTAAGATGAAATGGCAGAGATGAAAACTAGTCAGAGAATGATAAGGTAAACCAGAAATTAGCAACAGCAGGAATCTACTATCATTTCTTAGGGTTGAAGGGACAATAAAAGGAGGTGGTACCTCTAGAACCAGATCTGAGTCACCTAATATGACATAACTATGGTCAAGGCTTTATATTAGAATCTAGACCACAAGGAGAGGCACTGTTCAGCATGATGTAGAGCATTCACAGCCACTACTGGAGAGGAATAAATACCATGATTATTTTACTCTTCTGACCCTCAAATTTTACCCATTGACTCCCATTGGCCAAATCTAACTAGAAGACAAAAGATCAAGGAGCTTGGGGAATGTAGCGCCCTAAATTTTTTTAGTTCAAAGCAGGAATGGACTTTAGAGCAAACCAGCATATTCAATGATGCTTAGGGCCAGACTTCCTTTATATAAAAAATTAAATTTATATATAATTAAAGCAGGTTTTTACTCGATTTTGAGCCAGAGTTCTTAATATTTCCACATTCATTCCATTGTTTAAAATATTATATTTAAGGTTATATGGTAACAGATTAATAAATGGTAACATTACAAAATATTTAATACATTATAAAGCTATTTCCATTTTAGTAGTAACAATTAGCTTTCAGTAGCTTATGTTCAAATTACTGCAATTAACTGCTTCTGTTAATGCACACACGTGCCATTTCCCCAATGAGCAGAGAAGACTACTCCTTTCCTGGAATCCAGATTGACCTTAGTGATATAAGTCAGAAAAATGTACAGAAGTGGAATTCTGAGACTTCCATGGCCTTCCTGCAGATTCTGACTAGGTCTTTTAGAATATTAATTCTTTGAATTCTCATTGTTGGAACACTTATTCTGTTGAAAATTATCCTTTCTGTATAAAATTTAACTACACTGAGACACAGAAATACAACCACATAACGAAGACCTCCCCAAATTCATGACCCACAAAATAAACAAAACTAAATATGATTGTTTTAAGTTACTAAATTTGGGGGCAGTTTCTTGCACAGCTCTCTCTTTCTCTTATATACAATTTGATACCAGAAGATGTATTTATACAATAAGAATCTAAAACATGTGGCATTAGCTTTAGAATTAGATGGTGCATAAAAGGTAGAAAGACCTCTAGGAAACAGTTGAAAACTATTAGTA
Organism: Pteropus medius; assembly: GCF_902729225.1. NCBI lineage: Eukaryota > Metazoa > Chordata > Mammalia > Chiroptera > Pteropodidae > Pteropus > Pteropus medius. The sequence goes on along the minus strand of NW_024354502.1, from coordinate 29,145,840 downwards.
TATAATAAAATTGTCTTAGAAGACTGTTGGCGAGCAATCTGAAAGCATGTTATTAGAAGTTGGAAAAATGAGATTTGTGAAGTGGTGAATTGTTTGGCATAACTACTGCCTGTGGTAATGTGGAAGGTAGAATTCATGGTTCTGTTTGGCAAGATTTTTCAGGTAGATTGTAAAGATTTCCAGGTAGGTGACTTAAGTTACCTATGATAAAATATAAGACAGTAATAATTAATACAGAAATAGTTCAATTTTCCAGTAAAATGTAAAAGAGCTAGGATGTTTGGTTGTTTGTTTGTTTAAAAAGAAACTAATTCTCATTCCTGGTCTGTTCCAGCAAAATATTCTTAAAGTAAAAAATATCAGACAGCCAAATTTGAGATATTAAGCAACAAATTTGATCTCAGATAAAAATTAAGTCAAACATATAACCTCTATGAAAACTTCAGAAAACATAAAGTGATGCCTCTTAGGTATCTTCATCTAAATGAAAGCCCTCCTAAATATTAGAATGCCTCATAAAAACTCCCAAACAATAAGCTTACTAGGAATCTTAAATAGGTTATTCTATGGCAGCCCCAGAGCCCAATATAGAAAAAGGCTTATCACAAAGAGGTTTGTGGGTGTGGCTTTTACTTAATGGGATATATATTTATTATTATTGTTTTGAATTTTTATAGGAGTTATTTTTAATCAGAGTTATTTGAGTCAAACTGATGACAAATGCTGGGGAGCAATATCTCAAATGCTCCCTGGCGTGTATTTTTATCTAATACACAAGAAATTCACACATTTTTAAAGAAATTATATGAGCTCACACTGAAAGTAATCTCAGTAATATATATGCTCTTTGAATCCTAATCTATTATGGGAAAAAAAGCTACTCAGATATAAAAAGGGCTATTCCCAACGGAAATTTCTTTAATTTCTGAAATTAAAGAAACCAGGAACCAAAACCTCTTTGATCTGTGGGTTTATGTTCTTTTAAAAACAACCACAAACAAAAATAAATACAGGTTTAGATGGTAAAATACAGGTTAATTCCACCAATTTTTTTCATGGAGGAAATGCCATTTCGAAAAACAGTGGTGGGAGCAACTTTTATCAGATCATTGTATGAGGCAAACATAACCCAGATGCCTAATCCAGACAAAGAAATTAACAAAGAAAAAAATTACAGAATAATTGTTTTTATGAACATAGACGTAAACATTTTCAACAAAACATTAGCTCATGTTATATAGCTATCTATATTAAAAAGATAATAATCCAGACAATATGGGGTTTATCTTGGAAATGCAAGACTCTTTTATCATTTGAATGTTGATCAATGCAATTAACCAAATCGACAAAATTTTTAAGGTATACAATATTTAATATGATGCAGAAAATTATTTGACAAAATTCACCATTTTTCATGAATTTTTAAAAAAGAAACCAACTACTAACTTCATCAATCTAATAAAAAGCATTAGCAAAAAACAGTTAATATATTTTGTGATGAAATATGTTATTTTTCTCAAAATATTGAGAGCAAGCGAATAAAGTCTCATCTAGTCAACATTTTTACCATAGGTCCTAGGCAGTGAAGTAACAAAAGAATGACAAATCAGGAGCATAAAGATTGAAAAGGATGAAATGAAAAAAACAACGATATGGTTAATTACGTAAAAAGTCCTAAAGAATCTACAAAAACACTTTTGGAAGCAATAGTTTTTGAAATTTCAAAGGAAAACATTCAAAAGTCAATAGTATTATTATATAATAGCAGCAGTAAATAAAAATCAACTTAAAATCAGTACCATTTATAATACCATCACAATATAAAATATTAGGAATAAATTTAACAAAGTATGTGCAAGATCTTTACATTGAAACTAAAAAAAAAATGAAGTAAACGTTAAACATACAAATAAATGAATATGCCATATTCACCTATTAGAAGGTTTATTATTTTAGCAATTTAATTCGCTAAAATAATAAACCTTCTTACCAAATTAATTCTATAGATTAAAAGACTGAATTGTAAAAACATGCAACTTTTAGATATTAACAATTTGATTTTAAAATATACAAAAAGAATAACAAAGAAGAACAAGTTAGCCTATTTGCCTTATATTGAATTTCTTATGGTATAGATTTAGTATACAGTTAGATTAATCAAGACATCGTGGCATTTGTATAGATATATAAATAGATCAAAGGAATGATCTAGAAATTTACCCATTCATATAAGAGTAATCAATTTTTCAAGAAAAGTAAAGTTAGTTCAGTGGGGAAAGTCAGTTTGAAACATTATACTGTAACAACTGGATATCCACACAACCCCAAAGAATCTCAAAAATTTCAACTTACTTTACCCCAAAGACTTGAAAACTTATATCTAAAAAGATATTTGCACACTGATGTTCATAGCAGCATTATTTACAATGGCCAGGACATAGAAGCAACCAAAGTGTTCTATGATAGATGATTGGCTAAGGAAGCTGTGGTACATATATACAGTAGAATATTACTCAGCCATAAGAAGAGTTGCAATACTGTCATTTGTGACAACATGGGTGGACCTCGAGATAATCATGCTAAGCGAAATAAGCCAGGCAGAAAAAGTTGAAAATCACATGATATCACTTACATGTAGGATATAAACCTAAAAGCAACAAATGAGTAGGACAAACAAACGAAGACTCATTGACACGGACTATAGACTAGTGGTTACCAGAGGACTATAGACTAGTGGTTACTAGTGGAGTAGGAGAGGAGGGAGGAGGTAGAAGAGGTAAAGGAGGTCAAATATAGGGTTTAGGGGAAGGGTGAAGTGGATCAAGGGGATGAAATTTATGGTAGCTGAAGGAAACTGGATTTTGGGTAGTAAACATAATAGATTATACAGATGTCAAATGATAATGTACACCTGAAAATTATATAATTGTATTAACCAATGTTACCCCAATAAACTTAATTTAAAAAAAATAAAGTAGAAAGAAATATTGCCAGAAAAGATTTATATCTAAAAAAAAAAATTCAGCTTACTCAATTCATATGGGATAGATCATAAATCTAAATATAGAAGCTAGAATTATAAATCTTATTGAAAGAAACAGGAAAATTTTACGTGACCTTGGGATAAGCAATCCTTTCTTAGATAAATCATGAAAATATATATCAGTATAATAAAAGAAAAGTTAATTTGGACTTTATTAAAATTTTCTTATATGTACAGTATTTCTTACTAAAAATTGAGTTTGAGAAAAACTCAGCTCTTCCAGGGATTACACCTTAATTCTTTCATCTATATTATCGGACAGTTCTGAAAAGAGACTACATGGAATAGAAGGTTTGCAATAAAAAGCAAGGGATAGGATCATTATTATAAGAGTTAGAAGCATCTCTTTGGGCACTTACACCGTCAACTTATTTACTTCTTTAAAGAATGTTAAATGTAAATTATTAAATAGTTTAAATATTTTTAATAGTTATATTAAAATACAGAAATGTCTGTGCATATTCCTGATAATTGCTTTCGAATCACCAATGTTTTCTTTCCTAGAAAAGATCTATATTGAGAATGTTTATCATTCCAAACCTACAAGATGGCCAGTTTTCCTACTCATTCCATTTTTCATTATTCTCTGTGTAATGATTGCAACCCTGGTAAAAGTTTATTTCCAAAGAAAAAAATGGAAAACTGAGGAGTATACAAGCGATGAGTATATTGATTTCATATTTAAGATTCATTACTTTTATAATTTGTTGGCATTTATAGTAATGTGTTAATAAATAATACCATGATGTTACTAATAATAAATCAGATTTAATTTTATCTTTATAGGGAAATTTAATACTTAATCTGTCAATAATTAATATAATAAAGAATGAACTGAATTTTTTAAAAGGTCAGCAATTTTAACCTCATAACAACTTGGACTTGTTAGGGGTAAAATTAAGTGGGAATGATTTCTAGAAAATGTTTATCTACCTCCTTTTATTATTTGATCTTAATTATTAAATATGTACTAAACATTACTTTATTTTTAATATTTATATATTAAAAGAATTTTTTCATAAACTATTTTAGTAAAAGTTAGCAAAAAAATCCAGGAGAGTAGTTAGCCTTTTATGTGGTTAATAAATTGAGAGACAAGCAGCTATAGGTGGAAAAAATTAAAAATGAATATATAATATTAAGAATGAAAAATCTAGATTATAGCCATGGCTAATCTACAGAAAAAAAAATAAAACAAATAATTTTTTAAATTAAAAAACCTTAGAAGAAATATCTGAAAATATGTTTCAAGAATAAAAATAAATGTTAAAATTAATCTTCTTTTCTTCAAGGAAATTGATATAAAATAATTTATATCTTTGAGTTTTATATCTGGGTCCTTTTTTTTCCTAAAGTGAATTAAATTTTGTATAATATTTAAAGATGATGAGATAATATAAATTAAAAGGGAACACATTTCATAGAATATTTTGAAATTCTGTGTATGTAAATTTGGTGAAATAATATGCAGCATGTATAATAGTTAACATTCAGTTAATATTTAAATATATTAAAGAAATTTTCTTATATTGGCTGACTTCGTTGTGGAAAAACTAACATCAAATATCTTTAGAGGGCAAAGTAGCTGGTAAAATTAACAGAAATAAATAGGGCAGGAGATAAATGGTAACGTTTAAAGTTATTTAGCTAATAATGTTATGAATACGAAAATGATCTGAGTTTATTTTCAGGTAAACTTACATTACTGTGTATTTTTCTCATGTTACTCTAGATTACCAGCTGAGAGATGTTCTCGGTGGTAAGATGTTATCAGATAGTGGCTGCTCCCAGATCTCAGATAGGGATTCAAAACTGTTTCAATACTGACAGATGGTACAGAGTTTTGTAGAACAATATTTGAAGAAAATATAATTTTAAGGGACTGTATGTATTTTTAAATATATAGGCAACTTGAAAGTGAGAGTGAAACCAAAGAGTAGCCTGGAAAACAGAGAATCCATAATATCACAGTGAGTATCAAATATTATAGGGATGAGAGGGAGAGACAGAGATAATCTCATGTATTAGATAAATATGAATTATTAAATAGTATAGTCATACAGATGCATATGATATTAAATTGGAGAATATTTTTCAATACTGTAAATTATGTCTTAGACATAGTAAATAGAATTGACATTTTATCATTTAAAAATTCTTGCAGTGTTACCTTTTACATTCTTCTAATCATGTTTAATTCTTTAGCATTTGTGTATTCAAAATGTTGGTTAAAATAAATTACATTATAGAACTCCACTTTATAATAAGTTACCCTAATGCTATTTTTTGAATTAACCATCATTTTCAGTTTAATTGGGCACACAGGTGACTTTTCCTCCTTTATTTATTTTTCCAGAGCAATTAACTTCGATGGACAGGAAAAATAGAAAAAAAAAAAGAAAAAGTACATGCATTGCCTGATTGCCTGGGATTCAATACCTGAATATTTTGGTTTTGATCTGACAAGAAAAAGTAGAAGTTTTCATAAATAATTTGTGTTATATTATTTATATATTATATAACATTTATAATATATATTCCATGAAAAACTTATTTGTAAGAAATGCTTGTATATGAGTTTTTATATTGCATATTTTAAAGTTATTTCATACTAATTCTATTAGTCAGTAGGAACTAACTGTAAATCGGCAAGCATGATATAAGGAAGTTTGTAATATAATAAATGCAATGCCATGATTAAAATAGGCCATTGTTATATTTTAAATTTAAATGGTATGTAATTATGTTATACATCTGATGGTGCATAACCAAGCAAAAGAAAACTAGATAGACTTTAACATTAAAAATATTAGTAGAGATAAAAAAGAATATATCATAACGCAAAGCATTGATCTAAGAGAAGCTACCAAACATTCAAAGATGATTTAATACTTATTTTTAAACTCTTCCAAAAAACTGAAGAAGAGACAATACTTTCTAACACATTTTATGAGGCCAAAATTACCCTGATACCAAAACCTGGTAAGAATCACACACATACACACGCACACACTGCAGAGCAATATCTCTAATTATACAGGTGCAAATATCCTAAACATAATACATCATGATCAAGTGAGCTTTATCCCAGGGGTGCAAGCATGATTCGACATACACAAATTGATCAATGTGATGTAGCAAATAAACAAAATAAAGAATAAAAATTATGTGATCTTATCGACAGATGCAGAAAAAGTATTTGACAAGATATAGTATCTATTTATGATTAAAACACTTGAGAAAATGGGTATAGAAGGAAAGTACCTCATCATAATAAAGGCCATATACAACAGACCCTCAGCTAATATCATAGTTAATGGTGAAAAACTGTAAGCTTTTTTCCTATGATCAGAAACAAGACAAGGATGCCTGCTCTCACCAATTTATTCAATATAGTACTAGCTAGAGCAAGAGAAAGAAATTAAAGGCATCCAAATTGAAAAAGGGGAAATCAAATTGTCACTTTTTGTAGATGACATGATACTCTATATAGAAAACCCTAAAGACTCCAACAAAAACCATTAGAAACAATAAACAAACACAGTAAAGTTGCAGAATACAAAGTCAATGTACAAAAATCCATAGCATTCCTATCCACTAATAGTAAAATTTCAGAAAAAGAAATTTAAAAAATTCTTGTTCCAATTGCAACAAAAAGAATAAAATACCTGGGAATAAACTTTAAAAAGCATGTAAAGGACATATATCCTAAAACTACAAGGCATTATTAAAAGAAATTGAAGAATACACAAAGAAACGGAAAGGTATTTCATGTGCCTGGATGGAAGAATCAACATAGTTAAAATAGACATATTATCCAGAGCAATATATAAATTTAATGCAATTGCCATAAAAATCTCAATGTCATTTTTTAAAGTAATAGAACAAAAAAAAAAATCAGGTTTGTATGCAATCACAAAAGACTCTAAATAACCAAAGTAATCCTGAGATAAAAGAACAAGACCAAAGATATCACTCTTCCAGACTTCAAATTATACTACAAAGCTACAATAATCAAAACAGCATGGTAGTAACAGAGAAACAGACAGACCAATGGAACAGAATTGTGAGCCCAAATATAAACCCTTATATATATATGGGCAAATAATTTTCAAAAAAGGAGCTAAAAACATGCAATGGAGAAAAGAAAGCCTTTTCAATAAATGGTCCTGGAATCTATAGCCATGCCACCGTGAACACACCGATCTCATCTGATCTTGGAAGCTGAGCAGGGTCAGACCTGGTTAGTACTTGGATAGGAGAACATCTAGGAATACCAGGTGCTGTAGGCGTTAATAAATAAAATAAATAATATAATTAATATAATATAAATGGTCCTGGAAAAATTGAAAAGCCACATGCAAGAGAATAAAAGTAGATTGCTGTCACCATACACCAAAATTAACTCAAAATGAATCAGAGACTTAAATAAGAAACAAAACAATAAATTCCCTCGAAGAAAACATAGGTACTACTCTCATGGACGTTGGACTTAGAGAGGATTTTATGACTTTGACCTCAAAAGCAAGGGAAGTAAAAGCAAAAATAAATGAATGGAACTATATCAAACTAAAAAGCTTAGCACTGCAAAAGAAACCATTAACAAGACAAAGAGGCAACCAAATGAAATGGGAAAAGATATTTTAAAACAACGCCACCAAGAAGGAGCTAATAGCCTAAATACACAAAGAACTCATACAACTCAACGACAGCAAAAAACAAACAATCCAATTAAAAAATGTGCAGAGGGCCTGAACAGACACTTTTCCCAAGAAGACATACAAATGTCCAACAAATATATGAAAAGATGCTAAACTTCACTAGCTATTAGGGAAATGCAAATCAAAACCACAATGAGATACCGCCTCACACCTCTTAGAATGATTATCATTATATAACAAGTGTTGGAGAGGTTGTGGGATAAAGGAACGCTCCTACACTGCTGGTGGGAATATAAGTTGATAGAGCCAATATGGAAAACAGTATGAAAATTCCTCAAAACATTAAGAATAGAATAACTATATAACCCAGCACCCCCTCTTCTGGTTATCTAACCAAAAATTTGAAAACATTTATCCATGAAGGTATATGCATTCCAATGTTCATTGCAGCATTATTCACGGTGGCCAAGACATAGAAACAACTGGTGTCCTTTGATAGATGATTGGATAAAGATGTGGTACATATATACAATGGAATATTACTCAGCCATAAGAAAAGATGAAATACTGCTATTTAGACAACACGGATGGATCTTGAAATTATCATGCTAAGCAAAGTAAGTCAGACAGAAAAAGAATCACATGTGGGATATAAAACTGAAAGCAAAAAATGAACAAGACAAATAAAAACTCATAGACACAGACAACGGATTACTAGTTACCAAAAGAAGGGGGAGGGAGGAAGAGATAGATAAGGCTAAAGAGGGTCAAATACATGGTGACAGGAGGTGATTTGACTTTGGGTGGTGAACACTCAATGCAATATGCCAATGATGTATCATTAAATTGTACACTTGAAACCTAAAAAAAATTTTTAACCAATGACCCCAATAAATTTAACAAAAAAGAAAGAAAATACCAAATATTTAAATATATAATCACTGAGTGGGATATGGGAAGCCAAGTGGCTATAGGTACATGTTAACTGAGTAATTAGTAAAAATCTAGCTCTTTTACTTTTCTTAATTTTGCTTAAAATTGCAATGTTTCCTAACCTTAAGACTAATACTGTTTCTTTTATAAGATCTATATCAGAAGACAGCATTAGTAACATCGACAAGGTGACATGGATTCAAACTATTGACAAAATGATATAATTCATAAAATGTTTTTTTTATTTTAACAGCATCTCAGTATGAGACCTATTATTTCCATGTTTCATCGTCATCACTCCAATTGGTCAATATCATATAATAAAACAAAATCTAATTCAAATTTGTTTTATACACTTCAGAAATATTTAATGTCAACCAATATTAGTCAAGGATTTATTTACCAACATTTTTTAGAAAAGAAATGACTTGAAGAGATTTAAATATATTCTTAAATAGCTATGCACTATCATGCCTCCTGCTACCACATTTAAAGTTCTAATTGGTAGATTTATATGGATTGTTTTTTGGCATTATGTTTCTTCCTCACTAAGATGCCATAGTTAATGTTATCCTCATTTTATAAATGAGGAGACAGACATAAATATTTAAACAATTTCCACATGTATATAGAATTTTAATGTTAAAGTTGGATTTTAATTTAAGACAATCATTTTCCAAGGCTTAAACTCTTAATAATGCCACAATTTTGACACATATAGCCTGATATATGACTAGAGATGTGAAATGGAATTTACATTTTTTGAAGACATATTAGAAGCCAAGGAAAATGCTAAGTGCACTCTCTTTCCAAGGCAGAAAGACAATTATTTACTCTAAGATGGGATAAAAAAGGCACATGTATACATTGTTCAAATTTCTGACTCAAATGTGTAAAAAAATTTTGATGCTTGACATATTAGACCTATCACTTGAAATAAATGAAAAAATTCAAAAATTCAACCAGAGTGAGGTCAGAGTTCTTCAAATTACTTATCTGACATTCCTCCATATTTAACTTTGAGAGTTAATAGACTGTTTTCTTATCTGCCACCAGAGGAAACATAATTCCTACCCTCAATGTAAATTAATCTTCTTTCTGCCTAGACCAATCTCTACCTCTTCTCTGATTACTCCATTAAAACCCACATCTTAGGTGAAGATTGTGATACTTGGTTCACTGTCTTCCTCTAATGGCCTCAATCATAGGCTTATCATCATGCTGGGTCTCTTTATCTGAACTTTTATACCCAACTTCAGTCACTTCCTCCTAAAACAATTTACTGGCATTGCTATTTCCCTGATTTTTCCAATTCTTAAGTCATAAATTAAATATGCTGCTTTCCTTTACATTTTCTTTCCTTTTTTCACAGCCTTCTCCTGCCACCAGTACTTTATGGTTATAATAAGATCTTCTCTCAAGAATTTAAAATAGTGTGTTAGGAAGTTAGTCCATAAGCAATAAACATATTTTATAAGTTGATTATATAGTATATTGGAAGTGATTGATCATATGGAAAAGATTAGTGCAGTAGCATAATTAGGAGAGTTGATCTTGAAGGAGAAATTTGATAGAATTTGAAATATGGTTGACTCAGTAGGCCCTATTGAGCAAGTGATATGTAAGAAAAGAATGAGAGGAAGTGCAAATATTCACTCAGTTTAGATATCCAAAATATGTAACCTGGACGCACAAGGTCAACTCACAGAAGTCATTTATTTAAACGCACAGGACACACAACACAGCAAGAGAGAGTGCAGGAAAGCAATGTTGATCGGAGAAACACCTCATTTAAAGTCCTGTGGTTCCTCATTTTAAATTTTAAACACCTCATCATATATCCCACTGCCCTTATCTTGGTGAAAAGTGAAACCAAATGTCCAGCCTTTCAGAGAGTTAAAGATTGAGCTTTCCCATTCCAGCTGTAAATCCATGTTGTCTTCACACAGACGCGCATATATCCGAGGAGGAGTTTTCCAGTCACAGCAAGGAGACAATGAAGAAAAATTAGGAACATTTGATGAATAACAGTGATGTCTGTTCACCTGGAACACTGTTAGCAGGAGGTCATGTGGCTTACCTTTTAAAGGCTGTTTTGTTGAAAGTAGTCTGTAACAATGGCAGGATGAGAAGTGTAGAAACCAGTTAGCGCAGTGCTACTGCAACAATCCAGGAGAAAAGAGACAGTACCTCTGACCAGTGATAGTAAAGATGGTTTTAGACATAAAATTTAAAACTGAACCAACAGAATAAATTGAGTTTCTATGTAGACTGCAAGAAAAAATGCTTTAATGAAATTTATTGACACAAAGCAGGAAGATAGCAAAGCTAAAATGTAAACCCAGACTGTTTTCTAAATTTGTGCTCTTAATACATTTTAAAACTTATTTAAAATGTATGAACATTGAGAGATAAACTCTACATAGGTAATCTGAGCCAAGAGAAGTGTTTGGTGTGTCATGACATGGTGTTTAAATTTTCTCTTATATGAATAGGAACATAGCTAAAGTATTTTTTTAAGTAGTAAGGGAGGGATTTAGCATACAATGGTTTGCTTTTTAAATTCACTGGGATAAAGTAGGGGAAAATTCAGTCAAATTCAGTCAGGACTAGAGAGGAGTAAAACAGCTATGAGATTATGGAATTTACAGGAAGGGTGTGATGAGGGCAGGAAGGGATAAGAGGAAAAGATCAAAAAGTTTGTGAGATATAACAGGTAGACTAATTAAGTAATGATTGATGGATGTATTTGGATTGGACTAAAAAAGATTTACAAAGACTTAAACATTTCTGACACAATGGATAATGACACCTTTTACTTATGACATTGTATAGAAGGGTAAGAACCAACGGGAATGACATAGAGGGAAGTGAAGGATGAGTTTGGTTTTGAACATGTGTATATGTGGGACACCTGTTGGATATGCACCCAGAACGTCTGGAATTAGCCTTCTTCTGTAAATAAAAATAGATTAATTAATAATTATTATTATTCATTTCTTCATTTATTTTTTATTGTCCTGTTTCTTTGTTTCCTTGTTGATTTTTTTACCCATATAAACTATAGAGACCGTATAAATAAAACACATATAAATATCAAATTATAATATTGCCTTTTAATGTGGCTATCACAAAGGATTCTGGAAAAAAGAAATGGATTTACAGATTTTGTGGAGCACAAGCATAGATTGTGACAGTATAACCAGTGTCTTATCATATTAATTAGCTACTATACCTGTAGATACATAGTGTAATTAGACAGCTTTCATTAAGTTAAAATTTACATTTCTATTTCTTCATATTTCTTTTACAACATCAACTAAATAATAATGTCAAAAAGCCAACAAACTGGCCTGATCCAAGAATGGAAAAAAAAATCTGCTTTTCTCTCCTTTTGTTATGACTTAAAACTTTCAATTTCACAAACCCAAATAAATCCTGTGAGTGAAAGTATGTAGGCTTTGTCTATTGATTCTACTATCTGCTGTCATCCTTTAGTACAAAATAAGCAGTTTTGCCTTTTTTGAACCTGGGAAGCTGTTAAATCCCAAGGCAAAAACATTCCATTACCTGCTGCTGCTGTTCACGCTCAGATGCCCATAGCTCCAATCTCAGGAGAGGACACCTACAGTTCACACCTCTCCATTAGCTCATGACCTCCATATCCATTCCAGGTTTGGATATTAAGAGGAAGAGTTGCTAGGTAAGGCCAGCCCCAAGCCCCCAGGTAGTAGCTATAATATCTATTCCATATTCCTGGAACTGAGTTTCTGGTCATAGATAACAAGTTCTGGCTCTAGCGATACTTCCCTGGCCTTATGTGAATTGAGATCTAGACTATATTTTTGTCCTTTGGGGGAATCCAGACTTGCTGCTCTTTCTTTACCTGAAGCTGAACTTTCCTAGGTAAGATTTTCTTGTTTCAGTGTCCCATCTCCCTGTCTCCCACTCACTGCGATCGGTACCCTTCTATATGCCTCAAAGCATTATACATGGATTACGGAACCATTAGCCTACCTGGAGTCTAATTAGGACCTACTGATCCTCATTGATAAACAAAGATGCTCCTGGGTCAGGAATGGGAATACTTCATGTGGTCTAGCCATACAATGGAATATTTTTCAGCCGTAAATGGAATGAAGCACTGATACTGCTCGAAATGAATGAAACTTGAAACCATTATGCTAAACGAATAAAAGCAGTCACAAAATATATATATATATTTGTTTGTATGAAGTATCTAGAAAAGGTATACTTTTTAGAGAGAAAGATTAGTGATTCTTTAGGGCCGTAATGATGGCTGAGATGTGAATAGCTGGTTATAGCTAAAGGATACAGAGTTTCTTTTTGAGATGACGAAATCCAAAGTGACTGTGGTAATTGTTGCACATATCTGTGAACATACTAAAAGTTCTACAATTTTTTCAACTGTAACACTTTAATTGGGCGACTAGTGTGGTAAAAAAAATACACATTGGGATGATTATGCATTAACTTTCCCTCATATTTTGTGCCATTATGATCACTGGCCTGTCTTATTTTAACAATAACTTCTGAAGAACAGTTTCCCAGGTGTACTACCACCTGCCAGTTCCAAGTTTTAGGCCTGACCAAGGGTTTATTTTTGCCACTGTTAACACAATTCATCCTTATAATAGGGTGTACTGGAATAAAAAAATGTTTTAGATGAGAGGTGGGATAGAAGTTGAGTTAGATTTTGGCTATGAGCTGTTTAAGATGTTCATCAGAAAATTCGAATTTGCATAGTCTTTCTCCTACAGTAGTGTCCTTTCTCCTCTCTCTGCTTTGCTGCCTTTCCCATCTCTATAGCTTCCTTGCTAGTGCTTCCAGTACCTGTTAACAAAACAAACTTAGGTTGTATTTTAAAGTTTCCTTTTCTTTCCTCAACTGATTATACTCTAATACTGTAAGAATAGGCACACAGTTAAAGAAAAGTAGTTTTTGATTGCCTTATCCAGGATCAAATTCAATAATTTTGATTTTTTCTTGTTTGCGGAGATAAGTCAGCAGTAAATGTCTCATGAAAATAGTTAACATTTCTATTTTCCTCTTTCTCTTCCACCACAGTAAATAATAAACATGCCAGAAAACTGACACGGACAAACGAATTACCAAGAACTCCATCAGAAAAGCAAATCATGCTTATTTGCCCCTCTGTAAGTACTGAAGAGTTTACTAAACAATATAAATTTACCCGCAATGAACCAGCTGTGCAGAAACGCATGCGCTCCTGTCTAGTGGTGTTTCCTTTGCCCTGCCCTGTGGCTGCTGCCCAGCCAAACAGGATCCCTAAGGGTGAACTAGCTAGAACAGAAAATAACTGCAGTTCCTACCCGGGGTCCCTGGCGCAGTGCGCTGTGCACCTGAGTACTTCTGCCCGCGAGCCTCAGAGCTGCCCAACGGCTTTCAGCGTTGGCGGTGCTTCCTGCGCTCTGGCCTAGCTATGTTCCTTCTGCTTGCACTGCTCGCTGAGCTTGCAAGGCTGCACGCCCGCATGGGTAAGACCATACCTGGACTTCCTTCTCTTTTTGCCTCTGAACAGGGCTGGGCTCTTCCTGGATAACAATATCCTGTAGCTCTGGGACCTCTATGGCCCCTTTCCTGGATCTCCTGCCGGTGCCTTCCTCCGTGTCTCCCCACCTTCAAGACCGGGACGGGTGACGGATACTGGTATCCAAGGAGTCCACTTGGCATCAAGGGTCCAGAGTCTCAGGAGCTGAGACAGCTGGTCTTCCTGGCTCACCCACTCTGTGGCCATGAATTTACCAGTGTATGTACTGCCCTCAATTTATTCCTCGGAGTTCCAAGGGTAACAGTCCCGAAGTAGTTCTAAAGGAATAAGATAATCCGGTGAAACTGCAGTGTCTAATTTTTATTTGTTTGTATCTTAGACATTTTCAGTGTGCATTGAAAATGTCGTGAAAGCTTTGGACCAAAAAGGTGGACAAATAGAGAATAAGTTTATCGACAATTTTAGATCCCTCCATGGAGTCAGTTAAGAACTCATGCTTGACTGAGATGATTGTAGCTGTGTAAAAAAAAAAAATTGTTTCCTCACTGCAGATTCCGAAGAAATATTCCTGCATGTCACAATTCCATGGAAGATAAGGTCAAATGAGAGTGAAAATACAAAGAAGCAGGTAAATGATTAAGAATATTTGTTTTATAATTTCAAATTTAAGACTTAATTTACCTTTGTATTAAGTCAGATCATAATGATTTGTATTTATCTACAAAGCAAAATGTTTTTATTGTGCTATTTTGTCACTTAGTGTACTTTAATCCTCCCTTTGTTACACCTCTTCTGTTAACGCCTGTGCCCCTTCCTTCATCTCTCCATCTCTTCTGACATACTTGTTCACAATTTTCAAAAAATACTTAACACTTTTCAGGAAAAATAGTGGTAGAAAGAAAATAAATATGAAGTAAGTGTAACAGTGGTCCAGTGACAAGAGAAATTGGTCTTGAGCAAGATTTATACCTAAAAATTCTGATCCAGAAGCATCAGACTTAAAAGTATGACCAAAGAAAGAAAGAAAAAAGGAAAAATAAAAATGTCACATTTTCCCTATACGACGGAAAAGATTATAATAAATAAATACTAACTGGGAAAAGAAGTTAAAAAAATTCTTACCTGCCATATAAAAAAGGAATTAAATTGAAAGCATTTAGTCTTGACTATTTTCCTGATTAAAATACTTCAAATTGGCATAGTTATGTTTTGTATTACAAACCAGTAGTCACCATACAGGGAGTTAAGTTTCTATGTGGTTAAAGTGGTGCAGTCAATATATGGTGTGTATGGAGCCACCTTTATATCTTATTTCTGATACCAGAACTGTAAGAAGATAAACTGAAGCACATTAAATTTTAAAGAGTTTATTTGAACAAACAACAATTTGAATTGGTAGCGTCAAAAATATTGGTTAGTGGCACTCTGTGGATGGGGGCTAGGGCAGAAGTTTGAATAGGGAAGACATGGAAGTACAGCAATTTTTTAAAGTGCCTATAGCTTAAACAGTTGCTTTACTTGGGGGAATACAAGTTTTTTGGATGTTTATGATTAGGTGTTCTTGAGTTTCATTTTCTGAGATTTTAGAAAATCTAGTTGGTTGTTTATGAATTGTTCTTGAGTTTCATTTACTCAGACTCTAGAGCATTGATTCTGGTTAGGTTCTGTTTTTTGTTTTTTTTTGTTTTTTTTGTTTTTTTAATGTAGGCAACTAAAGGCACTAGAGCCAACCCAGTCTAATGGCACTATCAAAAACTATTTATTTAACTGCTTAACAGTATACAGATACAAAATGTATAACATAAAGTCACCAATCAGCTGAAATAGATATTTTGTTTAGTTGATACTTCCCAAACTCCTCCACGGCAACTTAACCTTAAAATATATATCTCACTTATATTCTGTTGTCATCTGTGATTTCAATACTTGTTTCAGTATTAATTAATTAATACCTATTAATGCCTAATATGGTCTAACATAAATTTATTTATATAAAAATTGAGAAATATACATATGTAATATATCATTATTATGGTATGTTAAATATTATTATGTATTATATATGCATATAGAATAGATAAAGGGTGAGAAATAAATAAGCATTCCCGAATATTGAAGAGCTGGTGTGGTAATACCAACTGGCCTTGGTGTTCTGCTGTTGAACATAAACATTTTCACAGAATATCAATGTCACACAAAGCCACTGTGAGACAATTATGGATCAAGATCAAAACAAGACCACCTCATAATCATATCTGATTACAAATAAGATATAAACATTTTCTAAGTGAAAAAGAAAAAGAGCAAATATGTCCTTTTGGACTAACGTGAGTGGCTGTTTCTTTTTAACCAATTATAGCTGCAGGATTTTTCTAGTCTTCCCTTTTCCTAAATAAGATTTATTAAGATACACAATCATGGAATTAGCTCTGTTTCCTGACTGCATCCAAACCAGAGCAAAGGCCTACTTCCTAAAATCTCCCCTCAATCCTCTAACAGAAGCCAAAATCTTTTAAAGTCTTTCTAGCACACCTTTCTTGAGATGCCCCATGGTTCCCCATGGTTTGTGTCCTCTCTCACTGTAATAAATAATAAACAGAACTTGTTTAACTACAGGTATATTCACAATGGTCTTGGGCAGGAAAATGTTAAAAGGAGGTCAGCTCTTCTCAACGGAGGAGTTTCTTCCCAGTGTTATAGCAATAACATCACCTATAGCTTCCACAAATATATTTAGATAAATCTTAGAGGTTTGGACACCTGCATAAGTCCTGTAATTGCTTTAGTGGAATATATGGTTGTCACAATAAACTGGAAGTCCATGAAGAAAGAATCCTTTGTATTGTTTAATAATAGAAAAAGACATGGGGTAATAAGGAATTAAAGAAAGAGAACAAGACAGATAAAGGGAGATCTATTCTAAAAAATGAAAGGAGAACATTAATCATAATCTATCACAGGAAAAAATGGCTTTCGGAATTCCATAAAGACAATACCAAAAACCTTAACAGGTATTAAATACATCTTGTATTTAATAGTGAAATTATTTCATGTCCTGCATAGTTGCTATATGCTGTGACAGGCAATTTGAAATAAACGATTTGAAGTTTAAAGTGATCATGCAATGACAATGTACCAATAGAAGTAAATCAGAAAAAACACTTTTTTGTAAACAATATTTCAACAGAAGGTAGTACTTGTAATAGAATTGGAGTCATAATTTAAAGATTAGATTTCATGTCCTGGATGCTGTAGCTTTGATGCCCTTAATATTTTCAATCTTCTTTATTAAATAATATATATTATATATTATATATTTATCATTTATATCATATATATCCATATCCTTCGTTAGAAGGTTAATGTGAGAATTAAATGAGATTAGTAACACAACTTCTCTAAAGAAAACTATTTTATTGTTATTTTCAATTACAATTTCACATATATTATTTTTATTATTATTGTTCAATAGTAAAACAAAATCATGATAGGTTTTATTACTGTTTGACAAAAATAGTTTATAAAGTGTTAATTTTTACTTATTCTTATTTCAAAAAATGTTCCTTCAACGTGAAAAATATTTTCAGACGAGCTCCATCCCAAACTAAGTAGCCTATTAGAGTCACAGGCTGAGTTAGGAAGCCTTAGCTAAACATTTTGAAAACACCGTAGAACAAGATGAAATTCCAAAGGCCAAAAAATTTCCATTTACTTATTTTTTACCAAAACCTAGAAGTCCTTCATTCAAGAGTATCGTGCCCTGGAATGTCTGCCTACACTGTGAACAAATGAGGCCCTAGAAAAGGGATACCCATGTATAGCCCATAATTTAATATACATCCATCTATAAAAAGCTGTTTATAAACAAATAACTAGATTCTTCCAGTTAAGGCAACTGCTCAAGCTATAGCCAATTAAATAGTTGCTTTGCTATTCTTCTGCATCTTCTCTATGAAAATTTTGACTATATATTTACCATAACTTGTGACTTTTGTGCTACTTTTTTTTTTCTGGCATTAATTATCTTTTTTCTTTTACTTTCACTTGAATAACTTCCTTTAGCATTTCTTGTAAGACAGATCTAGTGGTAATGAATTCTCTCAGCTTTTGTTTGTTCAGGAAAGTCTTAATTCCTCCTTTATTTCTGAAGGACAGTTTTGCCAGTGTCAACATAAGAAATGTCCAAACCTGTAGAGAATTTTTATAGAAATATATTTGAACCAAAATGACAATATTGCCAGGAAGGAAGATCTCAAAAGATCCAGAGAATAACAATTTTGCAGTTTCTTTTATACGTTTGGAATTAAGGATGGAAGGTAAGAAAGATTACATGAAGGTGGGAGAAAACAAGGTACTATATAATTAACAAGATTATGTACTTTCTTGAGGGTGGTTATTTTTTAAAGGGTCTGGAAAAGAGAATTACCTGGCATTTCCAAAGGTGTGTTAATCTAGATTCACAAGAACAATGGACAGAGCTTACTTAAAAACAAGCTGGAGCCTGACTACCCACCATGACCTGTCCAGTCAGGGATTTTGATCAGATCAACTTGTGAGGTTACTTTCCGTTAGATTTATTACAGTGGCTCCCCGCCCCCCGCTTTTTTTTTTTTTGCATATGAGAGATAGAATTTAGGGTTGACAGTTTTTATTTTTTCAATATTATGAATATTTCATCCCATTCTGTTCTGGCCTGAAAATTTTCTGTTGAGAAATCTGCTGATAGCCTTATAGGATTTCCTTATATGGAACTTCCCTCTTCTCTTGCTGCTTTACAAATGTTTTGTCTTTGACTTCTGACAATTTAATTATAATGTGTCTGGTGTACCCTTATTTAGGGTCTTTTGGACCTCATGGATCTGGATGTACATTTCTCTTCCCAAGTTTGGAAAGTTTTCAGGCATTATTGCTTTAAATATACTTTCTGTCCCTTTTTCTTTCTCTTCTCTTTTTGGAATTCTCATAATGTGCATGTTGTTTCTTGTCATTATGCCCCATAAATCCCGTAGGCTGTCTTCAACTCTTTTTTATTTCTTTTTCTTTTTGATCCTCTGGATAATTTCCAATGTCCTATCTTTCCTGTCACTGATCTTTCTTTTGCATGGTGCTCTACTTTGAAACTCTCTATTGAATTCTTTAGTTTAGTATTGTATTATTTTAGCTCTAGAATTTCTGTGTGTGTGTGTGTGTGTGTGTGTGTGTGTGTGTGTGTGTGTGTGTTTGATGTTTGCTATTTCCTTGTTAAATTTCTTGTTTTGTTCATGCATTGTTTTCCTAATTTTGTTTAGTTGTTTGTCTGTGTGTTTTTGTAGTTTGCTAACCTTCCTTAAGAGGATTATTCTGAATTCTTTGTCTTACAGTTCATGTATATCTATTTCTTTAGGGTCAGTTATTAGAGCTCTGTTAGTTACCTTTGGTGGTGTCATATTTACCTGATTTTTTGTTATCCTAGATTCCTTACATTGGTATCTGTGGTAATTGGGCTCCTCTTCTAGATTTTACAGATTGGCTTTGGCAGAGATGGATCTTCACCAGTCAGTTCGGTTTGGGTTTATGGTTTTGTCTGCTGGTAATGTTCTTAAACAGGTGGAGCCTGCTATTATAGTCAATTTTGGGGTAATGCTAATGTTTGAGCTCTGAGGTCAGGGATGGAAATAATGTTCCACTGGCTTAGAAGAAATGAATAAAATTGTTGGCTTGATTTCCTACACAAGTGAGGTCATAGGATAGACTCCACATTTATCTGGATTCTCTGGTCAGGCTTACCAGACAGTTGGAACTGGGTACTATATCCAGTAGTAGATGGGGCAATGATTTATCTTTCCTACCCTAGTAGAACAGCAGGACAGGACCTAGGACCTGTATGGCCATTTGTTTAGAGACATAATCAGGTAAGAATGTGCACTGAATTCCCTGGTCAGGTTGAGCCCACTGGTTTTGTTCTGCAGATGGGGAACTGATGGATTGTGCTCTATGTTCTAGTTCTACTGCAAGCAGGGTTGTTAGACAGGCTATTTAGCTTCTTGTGTGCTTTTGTTAAGTTTCATGGTCAGTAGGCTATGTTCAACAATGAGCGGGGCTACCAACTAGTTTTTCTATCCGGGCATATCTGGAAAAGAAACTCTAAAGCCAGTAGATCTCGTCGTTCTTTTAACTCAAGCCAACCTATATTCCAAGTTATCAGGCTGAACAGGGCCACTGGCTTTGCTCTGCAGACTATTGGCTCTGCATAACTCTCGGCTCAAGCACTGCAGAGTTATGCAGCTTCTAGGTGTTCTCACCAGCCCTCTGGTCTTATTTTATTTAGCATAAGGTCCATCCATGTTGTCACAAAGGGTTAAGGTTTTATACATACATACATATATGTATACACACGCACACGTATACATATATGTATATGGTTTCTGGTCTTACATTTAAGTCTTTAATATGAATATATATGTATATATATACACACACACATATATATGTGTGTATACACACACATATGTGTATATATGTATATCACAACTTCTCTATACATTTATTCATTGGTGGATACTTAATTTGTTTCCATGTTTTGGTTATTATACATAATGCTGCTATAAACACAGGGGTTCATATATCTCGTGATATTGTGTTTTCATTTCCTTCAGACATATTCACAAAAGTGAAATTGCTGGATCATATGGTAGTTCAATTTTTAATTTTTTGAGCAACTTCCATAATGTTTTACATAGTGTCTATACTAATTAACAATCTCTCCAACAAGGCACAAGGTTTCCTTTTTCTCCACATCTTCACGAGCATTAATTGTTTCATAATCTTTTTGATGATAGACATTTTGAGGTATGTGAGATGATATTTCGTGGTTTTGATTTTCAATTCCCTGATGATTATGATGTCGAGCATCTTTCCATGTACATGTTGACCATTCATATATCTTCTATTGAAAAATGTGTTTAGGTGCTTTGCCCACTTTTTTAATTGGATTCTTTGTCTTTTGTTTTTTGTTTTTTGCTATTGAGCTATATGGGTTCTCTATATATTTTGGATATTATCCCCTTATCAGGTATGTGGTTTACAAATATTTTTTTCCCATTTTATAGGCTGTCTTTTTATATGATTTTTTTTTTTTTGATGCAGAATCTTTTTAGTTTCATGTAGTCCCACTTGTTTATTTTATATTTTGTTGTGTGTGATTGAAGGAATTTTATGGTTTCTGGTCATACATTTAAATCTTTAATACACTTTGAGTTAATTTTTATGTGTAATATAAGATAAGAGTCTAGTTTCATTCTTTTACATGTGAGCACTCAATTTTCCCAGCACCATTTATTGAAAAGACTGTCTTTTCTCCATTGAGTATTCTTGGCTCTCTTATCAAATATTACTTGACTGTACATACATGGGTTTATTTCTGGGCTCTTTGTTATGTTCATTTGCCTTTCTGTCTGTTTTTATGCCAGTAAAACAGTAATCTGTTTTGATTACTACAGCTTCATAATATAATTGAAATTATAAAGTGTAGTGCCTCCCACTTTGTTCTCTCTTAGTGTTGCTTGGCTATCCAGTCTTTTGTTGTTCATTATAAATTATAGAATTCATTTTTCTACTTCTGTAAAAGTCTTATCAGCATCTTGATAGGGATTGCAGTGCATCTACAAATGGCTTTGGGTATTATAGATATTTTAACAATATCTTTCCAATTCATGAACAAATGATATCTTTCCATTTATTTGTGTCTTTGATTTCTTTTATCAGTGTCTTGTAGTTTTTAGTGTGCAGATCTTTCACCTCTTTGGTTAAATTTATTGCTAAGTTTTTGGTTTTTTTTTTAATTTTTTGATCCTATTGTAAATGGGATCATTTTCTTTATTTCTTTTTCATATAATTTCTTGTTAGTATACAGAAACATTACCAATTTTTGTATGTTGACTTTGTAACCCTGTAACTACTCAAATCATTGATTCACTCTAACAGTTTTTTGGTGTCCCAGTCCACTGGTGAATACATCTCCCATCTGCTCACAACCATAACGCCTGATCAGGAACACCTAGGAGGCTGCTGAGAGATGGACTTCCCATTCCATTTAGGCAGGGTAGCTGATTCATTGCCTGGCATAGTGCTGACTGTAGCTTCCGGCCCTGCCTGAACATAAAGACTGGCAAAAATAGCTGGAAGCTGCATAGCTCAGCAACACTCAAGCAGATAGTATAACAGGCAGAGCTCATCATTCACAGAGCAAAGACAGTGGCACCATTTGGCCCAGAAACTTGGGGAATGTGTCAGCTTGAATCAAGACCTTCTTTCTTAATTTCTTTTGAATTATTGAATATTCATTGATATTTCTATTTCCATTCAACTTTTTTTCTATTTTCTTTTCAGTGATTTATCATTGTTTCATCATATGGATCTTTAACTTATCAAAGATTACTTTTGAATAATATAGTACAATGTCACCTATGTAGAATTTTAAAATAATATAATTTTTGAATTTTCCTATTTTTTGTGCTATGGTTATAGATATATTCTTCCTATGTTATAAACTTAAGAACACATTGTTAATATATTTCTTTTAAAATATAAATTATCCATAGATTTAAAATAAATAAAATTATGAATTATCCACATATTTAATATGCCTGGTGCTTTTCAGTACTTTGTATGATCATACTTTGTGTGATATTGTATTTCTTTTTCCTGAAGAACAGCCTTTAAAATTTCCTTTAGTGTAAATCTGTGGTTGATGAAACTTCTCAGCATTCGTTTTTCTGATATTTTTCATTCCTCATTTTAGAGATGTAAATGTTTTATCATATTCCTTCATAGTTTCTAGTCTCAGGACATCCTTTTTATTATTACTCTGAAAATACTTATATATTTTTTTCTAGCTGCTTTAATAATTTTTTTAGCACTTTTTATTTCAATTTGATTCTGTGTCGTAATTTAATTTTTAAGAGTGTATGGGTAGCCTGTGAATGTATATCCTACACGGCAATTTGATGTATGGTATAACATATAAGCAGTTAGCATAATGTCTTTTAGGTTCATCCGTGTACCTGCAGATGGCAGCATTTCTTTCTTTTTTAAGACTGAATAATATTCAATTGTATGTATATGCCATATTTTCTTTATCTATCCTCTGTTGACAGACATTTAGTTTGTTTCCATATCTTGGCTATTGTGAATAATGCTGCAGTGAACACAGAAGTACAGATATCACTTGAGATAAGTTTGCTTCCTTTCAATACATACCAAGAAGTAGAATTGCCAAAGAATATAATAATTTTATTTTTAATTTTTTGAGAAACAACTATAATAGTTACACCAATTTCATTCCCACAAATGGTACACAAGCATTCCTTTTTCTCCATATTCTTGCCAGCATTTGTTACTTCTTGTCTTTTTGATGTAGGTGTAAGATGATAGCTCATGATTGTTTTGATTTGTTGTTTTGGTATTATTTCAACACCAGAATTTCTATTTATTTCTTTTTTATAACTCTATGCCTTTATTGATATTCTCCATTTAGTGAGACATCATTATAATACTTTCCTTTAGTATTGTTTCTTTAGCTCTTTGAAATTATGTAAAATACTTTTTTTTTTTTTTTAGTAAATTCAATATCTAGTCTTCCCCTAAAAGTTTCTACTGATAGCCTTTTTACTGTATATGGGCCATATTCTCTTGGTCTTTTCATGTCTCATAATTTTTTGACAACTGAAGCTAGTCATTCCAAATAATATGTTGTGGTAACTTTGGAAACCAGATTCTTCCTCCCCTCTAAATACCATTGCTATTCATTTTAATTGTTTGATTTGTAAATTTTATGACTGGTCCTTTAAAAATCTATATTCTATGTTGTGTGTAGCCACAGATGTCTCTATTCTGTTAGCTTATTGGGGGGTTAAAGCTCAGAGAGTTCTTTAAATGCTTGGCCAATAAGTCTCTCAGTCTTTGCTGAGGGTCTCTGTTTGCATTTTGGAGCATATATTTGTCACTCAGCCAGGCAGTTAACAACTATGTTTTTCATTTCACCTCCTGCTTGCACAGAGCTTTAAGGTCAGCCAAAGATGAGAGTTTAGGGTCTTTTCAAGTCTTTTCTAAGCATGTGCACGACCTTGAGCATACAAAGCCCTATACATGTTTGTGGCCTTCTAGATATCCAGAAATTTGTCATTGTTTTCCAAAGCTCCAAGTAGACATCCAGTTCTACAGCTTTTCCTTTTCAGTTTTTTGGTTGATCTATTGTTTGCTCTACTGTTATTCATGGCCTCAGACAACCATGAAGTTTAAAAAAAAAAAAAGTCTATAATTGTTTTTAACAAATGCCTTTGAGAGAAGGTTTTTGACCCTGGGTGAGATCAAATACGGACAAACTTGAAATGAATCTTCTAGGAGCCACAAAATAGGTCAAATCATGACATTTTTCTGGAGATAAGATTTTGAAGATGTCCTAGCCACATTCTGCTTTATTCAGAGGTTTTCAATCTGCTGGTAATCACCACAAATGCTGTTTATTACTTTTCAACTAACAGAAGAAGAGACTAGGGCAAATTCAAATCCCACAAACATTGATATTTTTACCAGGATCAGTTATTTCTCTTGAATAAACACTCCCTGGAATACTGAAAGCTTTTGGTTAATTTCTAGAAATCTGAAGAGTTTGATTCTAACAATTTTTCCAGTTCTCTTGTTGCTTTTATGTAGGAGAGAATTTTGATGATTCTCATTCTGATTTTCACAATGTCACTTCATTACATGAATTTTATATAATGTGTATTTATAATATTTTAACATAACGTGTTTTTTTATTCCCCCTTGGTTATTTCTCCATTGACTCATGGGAAATTTAGAAGTGTGCATATTTAGGCTTTTCCTAGATGTCTTTTTGTTACTGATTTTTAATTGAATTTCATCATTTTTACAAAATACATTTGACTCCAGTGCATGTCAGTATATATATTATGCAGTTGTTTTGTGTAGTGTTCTAGAGATATTTATTAGCATAATTTGTTTTCCACATCTTTTTTTCTTGTAAAGAATTTGTAGCTTGTGTCTGTTGTTATAACATCCTCCTGTGGGACAATATTTGAAATTTGTTCTGCATTTTTCATTTCTAAGTGAAATGTCATTATTAATTTTTACATTAAAGCACTACAGGATAAGTTTGGCAAACTTTTGCTATTTACTTTCAGACACTCATTGGTTTTTGTATCGAAGTTTGTGGGAAAATCATAATCGATTTCTCTCTGAGGATTTGGAGAAACAATCAGCCACTTCAGATACTCTACCCAAACTCATCTCTTCTACCTTCTGTTACCAGAGCAAAAGGGGTCCATCTGCCTGTGCATCTCTGAGTAAAAGAGATACGTGCAGATTTTGCAGCAAAAAAAAAAGTAAGATTTATAGAGTTGCAAGTCCTGGAGACACAGATGAGCTATTGCTTGCAACAACCTAGCTTCCCAGTCATCTCAGGAGTACAGATTATATAGAAGAAAATCAGCAGTCATGGAATCTAAAGGAGTTGGGGGACATGAGTGCTATTGATTGGACAATTGGACAGGGCTGGGGTAATGGATCCTTGTGTTTGGTTCTGGAATCAGCCATGGCACTATCTCATCTGGTCCTGCGGCCTGGTCCCATGGCCAGTAGGGTTGTTGTTCTGCCTCGATGGGCCTGGAGTTGAAACACTTCTAAGGCAAAGATATAATCCTTAGTGTAACTGAAACTTATTGCCTTCATGATTATAGATCTGAAGCTCAGTAAAACTTATATCCTTAAGGCTTAATTATTAAAGGATCAAGCATACAAAGGTGGGAGAATAAGGGTGGAAAAAGCAAGTGAGTCACAATGCCATTATCTGGGCAAGACCAGGTTTGAATCAGATAAAAGAAAAAAACTGTATTAAAGGAATGAAACCAAGATTGTGTGAGGTTACAGTGTGGTTACACTTCTTTATGATACAAAATGCTTAATCTCTTGGGGAAAGGGTGAAGAGATTTGGAGGCTGATGGCATTGGTGAAACCTTTACCAGAACAAAAAAGTCTGTTTGCCTGTGCTGGAGTCAAAGAAAAAATCCAGGCAGGTTTGCAGCAAAGAAAGTAAGGATTTATTTTAAGGAGTTGCAAGTCCCTGAGAAGCAGGAGAGCTAATGCTTTCAAACACCTGTTCCCTTGGCGTCTCAGGAGTACAGATTCTATAAAGAAAAATTGTTCGTCATGGATACTAAGGAAATTGGGGTAATTGACCATTGTGTTCAATTCTGGAATCAGCCAGGCGCCTTCCTGTCTGGTCCTACAGCACGGGCTGGTCCTGTGGCCAGAGGAGCTGGTGTTCTGCCCAATGGGCCTGGGGCTGAAATACTTCTAAAGCTGTTATTTTTAGAGTAACCAAACTTATTGTTCCCATGACTGAGTCTTGATCAATCGTGTGTTTTAAAGCTTAACGATTAAAAGAACAGGCATACAGGAAGAGAGGGTGGAAAAAGCAAGCAAGTCACAATACCATTATCTGGGCAAAACAGGCGTGAATCAGAAAAATACCCTATTACAGAAATGAAATGTAAGTTTGTGTGCAGTTATAAAACCTACTACATCTAGGAGAAGAAAGAGAGGAAAAGGTCTAATTCTGAGGGAAATTAGGAATACTTGCTAGGCCCAGCATCACATTTTCAGTTCTGGGTTATTAGGCATCCAGTTGTTGTGGAGCGAATGATTCTGAGACCCACGGAGCCAATTGAGATTAATTATGAGCCTTTATTAGCCTGCTGGCAACTGACTCTCTACCACGCAGGGTTAGAGGAGATCAGCCCCGAGCTTCCAGAGCAGGCTGCTTATAAGGTTTTTTTTACTACATCTTTGAATGAACAGATTACAAGAAGCAGAAGTTAGTCGTTAACTCTATGTATA
This sequence comes from Pteropus medius, assembly GCF_902729225.1. Lineage (NCBI taxonomy): Eukaryota > Metazoa > Chordata > Mammalia > Chiroptera > Pteropodidae > Pteropus > Pteropus medius. The sequence continues at coordinate 29,118,776 of NW_024354502.1, read as the reverse complement.
CAGATAAATGTATTCAGGGGAACTCCCAGCAAACAGGGCCTAATAGACAGTTTTATCATCTTTTCCTTGGAATGTTACACTTCTTCCTGAGGCTGGCGCCCGGGGATATCACCTCCCTGTAATTGAGATACTGCTCTCCCTAGGAGATGGCGCCTGGAGATACCTCTTCCCTGAAACTGGAGAATTTCCACTTTTACACAGTCTTCTTATTCTGTAGGCTTCTTGTACTTCCTGGATGTTTCTAGGCACAAACAGCACTATTTATCATCTCCCAAGCTTAAGACCTTCTTCCCTTAAAATCAGAGATCTTGAAATTGCTGCCTATTGAAAAGAAACTGTGGATTTGCTAGCGTAGATGTCTGTCTCCTTTTGTGGAGATAGTCCACTGATTCACTGTAAACATCCTGAGTCATGTCTTATTTCTGTATGCCACCACATTAAGATTATGAGTGCTGTTATAACTCAGTTTGTGTTGTATTAGATCTCTTATTCCTGGAGATACAGCATTCCTCACTAGCTTCAGCTGCTCAGGTCTTTTTTTCCTATGATTTACTACAGTAAGGATTGTGAAGTGCCTCTAAGCGTGTTTGGTAGTATGTATGTATGTATTCATAAATTTGTTTTTGCTTCATTGTGGTGCAGGACAGGGCAAATTTCCTGTGGGGAGGGGAGACCAAGCCCTGTACTGAGAGAAGAGGAGGGTCCTTTGGCGGAGAGTGAAGAAAGAATTTAACACACACGCCAAAGTTAGAGTCAAAGGGAAAGTTTATTAGAAAAGGGTAACACTCCACAGACGGAGTGTGGTCTCCTCTCAGAGACAAGAGACTGAGAGGGACCAAGAGATACTTAGAAAGACAGTGAGTAGGGAGGGCCGAGTGTTCAGGGAATTCAGTTTATATATCATTCTTTAGTCTCTCTGAGTTATTGTTTAAAAGACTTTGTTAACCTATTTCCTTTGATATGGACATACAGTGAGGAAAGGGAAGGGTATGTAGCTGAAAAGGTAAGAATGCATAGAATGAAAGACCTGCTGACAGTTCCTAGTCTTTAATCCAGAGGTTCCCCAGGGTTTTAGCCATAGGGAATGACTCTTGTTTCCTGTTTCCCTTTCACAGGTGTGGAGGATGGGTTGTTAGTAATCCAATGGAAATCTTCCTTTGTTCTGCAGGTGTCCTCCTGGCATGGCTGCAGGGCTGACCAGCATATTGCAGACTCGAAATGTGGCTTGATTAACATTTAATTCTCTTGCCTCCTCCTTACATTAATTGTATTTGGTGTAGAATGTTAGCCTACAGCTGTGTCTCATTCATCTTGACTAGAAAATGTATGTTTTTGCAAATAGAAACGATTAATCTATAGTATTAATAATTCTAAAATTATATTTTTCAAAATGTAGCCTTCATTTTCAAAAAGACATTCCTGTACATTAAATTCATCGCCCTAATCTTGATTTCATTATAATAATAAATTATAATAATTTATTAAGAATAATACATTCTGAAGAATATTTTAATTTTTTAAATGGATTGAATCTTTTTAGACATGAATAAAAATACTGTTTTTATATATTTATGATTTACTAAATTATCTTTATTTATTTGTTTTGTTTTAGGTGATTTATATCATTACAATTGATGAAAAACCATACACTCTACATCTCACAAAACGGTAAGATACAATTTTCCCTTAAAATTTAGATTTTAAAATGTTTTTGTTACTGTTTAAATGTAAGAATAAAATATAACATAAACTTTAATAAATCAATTTTCAGTGTGGGATCTGTTAGGTCTTAATGTTAGATCTATGAGAATATTGAATTTTAATTATCCAGCCTTTTATTTTCAAATTAAGAAATAAGCTACATATTTGTAAATCTTTAATTGAGTATAAAGCCATTGAACCCAAGAACTGTGATATATGTTAAGTGTGTCTGATGGGAACTCAAATATAGTTACACATCGAGTGGTTATTAGTGGAAAATTCAACTAGTGGCATACACCTAATGAATATATTAATTATATATATGTATTATTTTTAACTTTATATATATAATTTTATATATCATAAAACTCAGTTAAGCATATAATTAAATAATTTTAATAACTTTATGCAATATTGCAACCATCAACCATAATCAGTTTAGAACATTTTATTCCCCACATAAGACCCCTCATGCCATTTCACATTTAATCCTACTGCCGCTCCAGGCAACAATCAATCTACTTTTTGTCTCATAATTCATATTTTCTCAACATTTCATGTAAATGGAATCAGCTTCCTTTAAGCCTGCCTCTTTGACAATATGTATTTATTGTTAAATAACAATAAATTTCATTCTGAGAAACTGGAAGAATAGGACTGCCATTCTGCATTTGTCCACCTGCATCTTTGTAGTGGAAAAAGGCTGGAGAAAATGATCCTCATTTAATTCCTCACTGTTCTCACCTAATTCATGACCATTAAACTCATGTTGGTCTTTAATGTCTCTACAATTTCTTTAAAATTGTTTTTTGATTAGACCACCAACAATCTTCATGTTTCTGACTACCAGTTATTTCTGAGCCTTCATCTTCTTGACCAATTGCCAACATTTTGTAGAGTTCATCAGTGTCTCCTCCATAAATAATTTCTTCATTTTGCTTCCAGAATACCACAGACTCCTTGTTTAACTCTTTCCATTGTGCTTACTCTTTCTCAGTTTTTTGTTTGTTTATTTTGTTTTGTTTGTTTTCAGATTCTTTTACATCTCTCCAATATCAGAGAACTCCATGATGCTATTCTTGAATTTTTTCTAAGCTATATTCAGTCAGCTGGTTGTTTCATCCAGTCCTGTAGCTTTAAATACAATTTATGTATTGATTATTCCCAAACTTACATCTCTACTTTTTCCTCTTCAGTGAACTCCATATTCATTTATCTGATTACTTATTTGATATCTGAGTGTTTACTAGAATTCTCATACTTAACATATTCAAAAGGTACTTCTGATACTCCCCAAATTTATCCTTTTCACATTATCTCAGTAAATGGCAACCCTAGTCTTCCATTTTCTCAGAATGAAAACCTTGGAGTCATCCTTGACATCTTTCTTTTGTTTTCCTCCATATTTAATGGATTATTAAATCCCATGTCTTCTACCTTCAAAATATATCCTGAATTGGACCTTCACTATTGCTACTATCCTAGTTCAAGCTCCCATCATAAATTGCCTGGATGACTGTAATAGCCTAACAGGTCTCTGTTTCTAGAGACGATTCTCAATACAGCATTCAGTCTGTTCTATTAAAATATTGGCTTGATTCGATCATTTACTGCTCAGAATCTTCCAATGGCTTCTCATCTCTGTGACATCATCTCTTACTACTATTTCTTGTCTTCAATCCATGCTCCATTTCTGACATATTCCTCCTAGCTATTCTTTGTATACACAAAACATATTTCTGCCTCAGGGTCTTTGCATTTTCTTATAACTTAGTCTGGAATGACATTTCTGTGCAAATCTAAGGGCTTGTTTTCAATTTTTTAAATTATGTAATGTATCATAATACCTGTGAGACTTCCATGTCATCCTGTCCACATTTTACAACAAATCTCTCTTACCCAGGCCTTATTTATCATCATCTAACATACTAGCCGTATGTGTCCATCACTATCCTGAAGACCAGGCACTCAGTAAATATTTGTTGATTGAAGATGTATGCAGGTACACACACAGATATCTGATACAGAGGATTCACAGAGTCTATTTTGGTGTTAAGAAAGCCTGAACTCTTTGATATACCAGGTCTATGGATTAAAACCGTTATGCTACACTAAAATTACCCTGATTAAAGCATATTATTTATATGATTCTTGTAGATTTCACATTTATTTTTATTATTTTAATGTTTATATTCATATTAAATTTATGATTCAACCATTTTCTTATTTTTGTTATTTCTTAGCTCATTCTTATCCCCAAATTTTTTGGTTTATACGTTTAATGAATCTGGGTATTTGCATTCTGATTCTTCATATTTTAAGGTAAGACTCAGATGTCTTAGACATTTATTATCATGTTTCTTTATTGAAGTGGACATATCATTACCCTTGAGATATATTTATTCCACGATTACAGTTTAATATAAATATTTTATTCCATATAATTATGACATATTATATGGTTGGTTGATGTATATAGAAATAAGATGAAACCCAGGCCAAGATAGTATTCATGGGCACCTAGATGGTACAAAGTAGGGAGGGTTGCCAAAAATCTTTTTACCCTGAAAATATTGATACATAATCCTATTTTAACCTCTTTAACATCTTTAGTTATCTATAATTTTTGACAATACATATTTCATTTACAAAGAATTTATTTGCCTTTCTATACTGTTTTTCAGATGCATTGCCATTACCAAGGATATGTTGCAGATTTTCCAAATTCAGTTGCAACACTCAGTATATGTTCTGGGCTCAGGTAATAGCAACTTAGAGGATATTTATATATGGAAAACTTAGAATACGCTTTACAATTAAAAATTAATGGCTAGCAGACACAAATTTGGGAAGGTTTATGCAGAATCCAAATCTAAAATTTTCTTTTCTGATGGCCTTACTCTTTTTACATTAACACTAGTAGCTGGACCTTAGTGCCTATTCAAATGAAATCACTCCAAGGAATACTGACTGAAGGAATTTTCAAGATACTGTGCAAAAGAGGATAGTTTCAGTAAAGGAAACTTTAGAGCATTTCTCTAATATTATGTTCACATTATCTATCAGTTATCTCAAATACTTATGTAAATTACATTAATTAGCTATTAAACAGGCACATATTGTATGCTTACAGTTAAGGTTCACTCAATATCAAACATAGAACAACCAATTAAGAAGATTCCTCAGAGGACCTGAATAGACCTTTCTCCAAAGGGAACATATAGAGGGCCAACAGGCATATGAAAAAACACTCAACAGCACTAATCATCAGGGAAATGCAAATCAAAACCGCAATAAGATATCACTTTAGACAAAAGGTGGTTAAAGTAGCATTACTATGTAATGCTTATATAGCATAGAGTTTTTAATAGAAAGTAAATCAGTTTCCTCTGAGGGCCATTATTAACAAAGTACTTCCTTATGTTTAGTTTCATGATTGTAATAGGTGCTACAAATGCATTTGCACATTGCAATAAAATATGAGAAGAAATTGTTAAAAACTATAGCAAAGAGAAATGTAAACTTGGTTTAAAAAAGGTATCACTTTACAACTGTCAGAATAGCTATCATCAAAAATCAACAAATATTGCTAGTGAAGATATAGAAAAAAGAGAACTCTCATACAATGTTGATGGAATTGTAAACTGGTGCATCGTATGGAAAACAGTATGGAGATGCCTCAAAAAATTAAATATAGAGCCACCATATAAGCCAGCAATTCCACTTTTGGGTATTTATCCAAAGAAAACAAAAGCACTAATTTGAAAAGATACATGTATCCCTATGTTTATTTCAGCATTACTTACAATAGCCAAGATATAGAAGCAAACTAGGTGTCCACTGATAGATGAATGAATAAAGATGTAGTATATATACAATGGAATATTGCTAAGCAATAAAAAAGAATAAAATCTTGCTATTTGTGACAACATGGATGGACCTAGAGGTTATTATGCTAAGTAAAATAAGTCAGAGAAAGACAAATGGCATATGATTTCATTTATATTTAGAATCTAAAAAAAAAAAAAAAAAACTAGATCCATAAAGATAGAAAACAAGCTGATGGTTATGAAAGAAGAGGGAGGTGGGGGGATGGGTGAAAAAAAAGTTCCCTTAGAGGCAAAGAGCAGAGATCAGTGATTTTCATGATTAAAGATGGCAAGAGGAAGGTGGTAAGCTTATCAGAGAAAGACAAGTCCAGAGCAGATAAGACACTCTCTAACTTCCTTTTGGTTTTAGTTGCCTGATTTCCAAAATTTAATCATGTCATCTCAAAAAACTGTCTTTCTCTGAATGTGGTTTTCACAGAAATAAACCTCTTTAGATATCCACTCTATATTCCTGCTTTCCCTTATTTTAATCTCTGTAAGAACAGGAACTTATTCTTGGAATTCTCAGCAAATATCTTGTTTCCTGTGGGCGCCAGGCCTGGCTGTGATCCAGGCTCACAACTAGGAATAGAACCCCGGATTTAGAATGTTACATTAGTGTAGTAGGGCATCTGCACCTAAAATATGTAAACATACTTCAGCTTACTGTATCATGCATGTGTGGCTGAATGCCACTATTGTACTCTGCTATGTGTGGAGCCATGTGGTCCCTGGAGAGCAGAAGGAGAGCACAAGAAAGGGAGCAGGAGAAGTGCACACAATACCACACACCCCACCCCCCAACAGAATTGCACTTCCCCCAGTAGAACTGTGCTCCACACAATAAAGTTGGTGCCTGCTGTTTCATTCTCAATCGACCTTTTGTGTATTCTTCCAACTGGGCATCTCACCCTCTAACCTTCCCTTCTCGATCAGCTCAGTGCTGACATTTCCTAACAAATACTTGGCCTTATTAATATATTTTGAATGAATGTGACTACTATACTGAAAATACAAAATACTTTTCAGTATATTTAGTTCTTTAATATGTGAGAAAAACAGGCAGATGTGATAACTCAGTTACTAATGGTAGACTGAAAAAAATATCAAAAGAAAGTGGATTTAAAACATGTTTCTTACTATGATTCATCATTTCTCACAACATTTTAGGTTATAGTTTTGATGGGATAATTTGCACAATTGTGATACCATTGTTTTCTAAATATTCAGGGGATTTCTTCAGTTTGAAAATATCAGCTATGGAATTGAACCATTGGAATCTTCAGCAAGATTTGAGCACATAATTTATCAAGTGAAAAATGACAATCCAGACATACCAGTGTTAGCAGAAAATTACAGCAATATTTGGAAGAAAGAGCAACCCTATAAAGTTTATTTAAGTTCACAGGTAACTGCAATAATTATGATGTTATGACATACTATGAAATTACTTCTGTAGAATTTTTTTAATTGTAATAAGGAACTGCTTAGCTGTTGAATAGGAATGTTGAATTCAGTATCTTTTTTCTATACTTTTGAATAAAACATTCATATTCCACCTAAAATATGTGAAAAATTATACAATGTGTATTTCAAACTTATTGTTTTATGATATACTGTGTAATATTTTTAATTTTCTTTTTTATTCAAGTAAAAATGCACATTATTAAATAAAATTTAGAAATACAGGAATAATAGAGTCATTGTTAGTTATCACTAAGTTACCATTGTTACCCTAGTAAATACTTTTATTATTTTGTCATATAACTTTATATACTACCAGCACGTATCTTTCTTAAATGTTAATCATTTGTATATATTAAACTCTCTTGATTTACCTATAGGCTAGATACAGTATTTTTGGTTGACAGATGTTTTTCTTTCATCACTTTTAATATTGCACCTTTACTATATTCTGGCTTCCATGGTGTCTGATGAAAAATCAACTATTATTAAAGTTATTAAGAATTCCTTGTACATAATGAGTCCCTTCTCTGTTGTTTATTTCAAGATTCTCTCTTTGTCTTTGCCTTATAAAATTTTTCTTGTGATGTATCTTTGAATGGATCTTGTCGAGTTGATTGTAGTTGGAGTTCATAGAGCTACCTGGATGTTTAATGTTTTTCACAAAATTTGAGAAAATTTTGGCCATTAATTCTTTGAATATTCTTTCTGCCCTTTTACCTATCTCCTCACTTTCTGGTACTCCCATTATAAGTACATTGATATATTTGATAGAGCCCTACAGGTCTATTAGTTTCTCTTCATTTTTCTTTATTCTTTTTCTCTTCTTCGGGCTGCATAATCTCATTTAATCTACCAAAAAGTTCCTTGATTTTTTTCTTCTCTCTGCTCAAATTTAAGGAATTTTGTTCTATTTCTGTGAAAAGTGTCACTGGGATTTTGATGGATATTGCATTAAATCTGTAGATATTTTAACAATGTTGATTCTTCCAGTTCATGAATGTGGAATATCTTCTATTTCTTTGTGTCTTCCTCACTTTCTTTCAACAATGTCTTGTTTTCAGTGTACAGGTCTTTTCCTACTTTATGCATTTAAATACAAAATAAAATACATAAGTTCACTTTCTTTCAACAATGTCTTGTTGTTTTCAGTGTACAGGTCTTTTCCTACTTTATGCATTTAAATACAAAATAAAATACATAAATTCCTATGTATTTTATTCTTGTTGTTGTGATTATAAAGGGATTGTTTTCATCATTTTTCTTTCTGATATTTGTTGTTAGTATATAGAAACAACAGACTTCTGTAAATTGATTTTGTAGCATGTAACTTTACTGTATTTGTTTATTGTTTCTAATTTTTTTTTTGGTGGGTCTCCACAAGTTTTCCTGTATGAGAATCATGTCATCTGTAAATAATGACAGTTTTACTTCTTCCTTCCCAATTTAGATGTCTTTTATTTCTTTTTCATTCCTAATTGCTCTGGCTCGGACTGCCAGTATTATGTCGAATGACAGTGGTGAGAGTGGGTATACTTGTCTTGTTTCTGATGTTAGAGAGAAAGGTTTTAGTTTTTTACCATTAAGTATGATGTTAACTTGAGTTTGTTATATATGTCCTTTATCATGATGAGTTACTTTCCTTAACTACTCATTTTTGAGTGTTTTTATCATAAATAGATATGGTATCTTGTCAAATGCTTTTTCTGCATCTATTGATATGATCATATAACTTTTAACTCTTACTTTGTTAATGTGGTATATCACATTGATTGATTTGCATAGGTTGAACCATCCTTGTGCCCCTGGAATGAACCTCACTTGATCATGATGAATTATCTTTTTAATGTATCGTTATATTCAATTTGCTAGTATTTTGTTCAGGATTTTTGCATCTGTGTTTATCAGAGATATAGGCCTGTAATTTTCTTTTTTGTGCTGTTCTTGCCTGATTTTGGTATTAGGGTAATGTTGGCCTCATAAAATGAGTTAGGAAGTACTCCCTGTAATTTATTTTGGGGGGAAGAGGTTGAGAAGGATTGATATTAAATCTTTGAATGTTTGATAGAATTCACCAGTGTAACCATCTGCTCCTGGGCGTTTGGGTTTCGTGAGGTCTCTCATTACTGTTTCAATTTCTTGACTAGTGATTGGTCTCTTTTGGTTTTCCAGTCCTTCACAAATCAGTCTAGGACTTTTGTATGTTTCTAATAATTTGGCCATTTCTTCTAGATTATCCAAGTTGGTAATGTGTAACCTTTCATAGTATTCTTATATAATCCTTTGTATATCTATGATGTCTGTTATAATGTCTCTTTTTTTCATCTCTGATTTTATTTGAGTCTTCTTTCTTTTTCCTTAGCGAGGCTAAGTAGAGGTATGTCAATTTTGTTTATTTTTTTAATTACCAGTTCTTCATTTTATTAATTTTTTATTGTCTTTTTGTTCTCTATTTTATTTATTTCCATTCTGATTTTTTATATTTTCTTTCTTCTGCTAACTTTAGGCTTCATTTGTTCTTTTTTTAGTTCTTTGAAGTGTAATGTTAGATCATTTATTAGAACTTTTTCTTGTTTCTTGAGGTAGGCCTGTAATGCTATTTTTTATTAGTTTTTGCTGAATCTCAAAATTTTGATATGTTGTATTTTTATTTTCACCTGTTTTTATGTAACTTTTGATCTCTTTTTTTATATATTTTTTGACCCAATAATTGTTTAGTAGTATGTTGTTTAATTGCACTTATTTGTGGTTTTTCCCGTTTCTTCGTGTATTTGACTTTCAGTTTCATAACATTGTGGTCAGAAACTATGCTGGTATGATTGCAACCTTTGTAAATTTATTGAAACTAGTTTTTTTTGCTCCAACATATGGTTTACCCTTCAGAATGTTTTGTATGCACTTAAAAAAAATGTGTATACTGTTATTTTGGGATAGAAACATTTGGTCTAATCTGTCATTAAAGACCAGTATTTCCTAACTGAATTTCCATCTGGATGGTCTATCTATTACTGTAATTGAGGTATTTATGTTTCCTACTATAATTGTATTTTTATCAGTTTCCCATTTAGGTCTGTTAATAATTGCTTTATATATTTTGGTGCTCCCAGACTGGGTGCATATATATTGATAAATGTTATGTCTTCTTGATGAATCATTCCCTTTCTTATTGTAAAATGGCCATCTTTGTCTCATGGTACCTTTTTTGTTTTGAAATCTCTTTTGTCTGATATAAATACTATTACATCTGCTTTTTCTGGATGCCATTTGCTTGGAGTATCATCTTCTGCTCCTTTGCTTTGAGCCTCTGTCTTTTAGAGAAGCTGAAATAAGTCTCTTGAAAGCAACATATAGTTGGGTCTTGTTTTTTAATCCATCCTGCTACTCTGTGCCTTTTGAGTAGTGAGTTCAATCTATTTACCTTTGAGGTGATTACTGATATATGAAGACATCCTATAACCATTTTATCTTTTGTTTTCTGTTTGTTTTGTATCTCTTTTGTGAGTTTTCTCTTGTGTTTTTGTCTGCTACTTTAGTTTGGTGGTTTTCTATAATTTTTTCTCCATTTCCTCTTTTTTTTATATTTACTGTTTCAGCTCTGGATTTTTGTTTTGTGGTTACCTTAGGTTTTTGTAAAATGTTTCATAAATACAGTACCCTTTTTTTTTTCTGCTTGCCTCTTATCTTCATTCACCTGTACTGTTGTCCTTTTTCTCCTCCTCTTTAATGGTTTTATTTTCACAGATTATCCACAATTTTATATTGTGTGTTCATTGCCAAATTGCAGTAGGTTATTTTTAATGCCTTTTCCCCCTTTAACCTTTATGTTATAATTGTTAATTACCCTATTCTAAAATAGAGTTGCCAGTTCCTGCTTCTATCATTTTATGCAAATGTTTGTATACTTTTTTCTTTTTTGATTCTAATAGAAGAGCTTCTTTCAATATTTCTTGTAATGCAGGTCTCGTAGTGGTAAATTCTCTCAGCTTTTATCTGTCTTGGAAAGCTTTTACTTCTCCTTCATATTTAGAGGATAACTTTGCTGGATATATTATTCTTGGTGGTTTCTCTCTTAATATTTTGGATATTTTTTTCCATTCTCTCCTGGCTTGTAAGATTTCTACTGAAAAATCTGATGAGATATTCTGTTGTAGGTTACAGTCTTCTGTCCCCTGGATGCCTTGAGAATTCTTTGTCTTTATCTTTTGACAGTGTTAATATAATGTGTCTTGGAGAAGGTCTTTTTGAATTGAGATAATTAGATGTTCTGTTAGCTTTTGTATTTGAATGTCTGGCACTTTCCAAGGTTTGGGAAGTCCCCATCAATTATTTCTTTGAATAGGCTCTCTATTTCCTTCTCCCTCTCTTCTCATTCTGGTATACAAATTGTCCTTACGTTGTTCTCTCCAATGGAGTCAGATAATTATCATATAGTTCTTTCACTTTTTTTCTTTGCTCTTTCTCTTCTTCCTTGTGTGACATTTGTAAGTTCCTATCATCAAGCTGCTAATTCTCTCCTCCAACTTATTTGCTCTATTTCCAGTGCTCTCTAATGTATTCTTCATCTCATTCATTGAGTTCTTTAGCTCCAGAATTTTTGTGTTTTTTATAGTTTCAGTCTCTTTGATAAAGTACTTTATTTTGTTCATTAATTTTATTCTTGAGCTCATTTCTGAGTTTTCTTGTATCTTGAAGAGTTTTTTCATAACTGCAATCTTTAATTCTCATTTAAATCAATCTTTCATGTTTTGAGTTTGGTTTCTGGAGACTTTATTTATTTTCTCGGCTACCTTGTTATCTGGATTATTTATGATACTTGATGGATTATTTCTATGCCTGTGCATTTGAGATAGTGAACTGTTATGTTTTAATTAGTTGCTTTTAAAAACTCAGCAGGTTGCTAGACAGAGGTCTTTCTTTTGTTTTCCAGTAGAATTTGCTATCGCATGTTTTTGTTTTAACTGCACTGCTGGCACCTCTGGAATCTTGTAATGGGGAGAGGGTAAGTGGTGTGGACTCAGTCATGGAAAATACCCCATATTTCTCATGGTGTTGGGCATCCCTTATATATTTGGGGGGCCGCCCTCTCAGGACACCCACTCCCATGGTGTGATGTGTCAGACAGTGGGACTCCAGACTTGAGAACTACTGGCACTGCATTCTTGTTACCAGTGTGCTGAGGCATCTCCATTTCTTCAACTGAATTACATCTGTACTGGGTTCTGTTGCAGTGGGTGGGTAAGAAAAGGCAGGTAGGTGGGTTTGAGGTTTTGCCTTTAAATCAGTAATGGCCACTGCAAGACCATAGCTTTGCCTCTTTGTCAACAATGGATATCACAAGTCCTTCACATCTTCACTACTGCCACCAGGTTTCATCTCATGTCTTTTCAGGCAGGGGTATTACTTCCTTCCATCTCATCTCGTCTCACTTGTTTTAACGTGCCCACCTTCAGATGTACTGATGTGTGAATCTCTCAGAAGGCTTATGCATCAGAGGATCCATTATTGAATTATAGTTGTCCAACTTGTTATAAATTTAAGGGGAGATACAAAGGGATCCTTTCACTCCTCCATGATGCTGATGTCCAGGTGGTTATGTTATTTTTAATCAATAAAAAAATTTAAATTTTTTTGACTTTGTGTACTCAGATATACAGAGAGAGAAAGAGAGAAAGAGAGAGAGCGTTTTGGAAATAACTTTTGAACAGAAATAATTTTAGGTCTACCAAAGTAATAAAATTGAACTAAATATCAATTTTAATAATTATATAATATGTAATATAAATTATTTTGGTAACTCCCCACTCCATATTATTCCAGTTTAAGAAATAATTCATATTATCACCATTGTTATATGACTAGTAAGTGTTGAATAAGAGTTTAAAACCTTTTCTTTTCTACAAAATTGCACATAAGCATGTAGTCAGGCAGACAGACAGATAGCAGTATGTATATAGAATGCAGGCATACTTTACTTTCCTATGGAAATATAAGCAAACATTTAAACATAAGCTCTACCCATTGACCCAGTTTGTTTTCTTATTTGTATGTTTTAACCTAGTCTATTTTATGACAAATCCAGTCTTCATACCCTCATTACTCTTATATTAAGTGACCAATATACTTGGATCAAGGAAGAAATTTTGGTTTCTTTGAAATTCTTATATATAAAATAGCATTTTAATGTATTAAAAATATAGCTCATATAAAAATTACTATTAAAGTGTAAGTGATGATGTAATATTGATGATTTATAGCTGAATGCTGGCATAATCAAGAATTATTTTATCATATCAGATGGGACTCACGACATATGCCCTAGAGCTACAGAATTATTTTTGCTATTTTGCATTTTGTTTGTTCCTATGGTTAATACTACAAGTCATACTATTTATCTGAATTTCTGTGTAGACTGTGAGTTCTCAAACATTTCCTATATTTTTTCTGCTGAATGAATAAAAGATTTCCATTGTGGCACAGCTGATGTTGCCATAGTCTTTAGGAGGACCGTTTATGATGAATACTCAAGTATTTTCTAGTAATGCAGATTTGTCATGAGAAGAAAACAATGGAACATGAGTATTTATATTCATTTTTTTTCTCATTCAGTATTAATATAGAGTACCTAGACTCCTACATTACTCTAGCAGGCTCACTGAATTCTTTTAAAACTGGAATATGTTTTCAAGTGAAAATTTTTTATTTAAAATTATTTTATTTTATTTTATTTTATTCATTTATTTTAAAATTATTTTATTTTATTTTAAATTATTTTATTTTATACATTGATTAGACATTTATACAGTTTACATAACGATCCCCTGAATTGCTCTTTCTCTCTTCTGATTCTTTACCTAGCCATTAAATTAATGCTAACTGTGCTGTGCTCCCCATCCCATGACCATCTATCAACTACTAATTTGTACTTATTTAATCCTTCACCCTATTCTCCCAGCCCCCAACTCCCCTTCTCTCTGACCGTCACCAGATTGTCCTCTATATTTGTGAGTCTGTTTTTGATTAGTTTGTTCTTTTTGTTCCTTAGAGTCTGCATATAAGTGAAATCATATGGTATTTATCTTTCTCTGTCTGACTTATTTCACTCAGCACAATATCCTCTAGGTCTATCCATGTCATTGCAAATGGTATGATTTCATTTTTTTTAATGGCTGACTAATATTCCATTGTATATATGAATCATAACTTCTTTATCCAGTCATCTGTTGATGGGCATTTAGGTTGCTGCCATATCTTGGCTATTGTAAATTGTGCTGCCATGAATATAGGGGTGCATAAATCTTTAAGAATTTTCGTGTTAGTTTGCAATTAATTTTTATATTTAAGTCTCACGAAGGTTTTGTATGCATTCTTTTTACCTTCTTTAAATGTCACTTTTTGTGCTTAAAAAATTTAATAAATGTTAATATTTTATTGATCCCTTTTTTTCCCCAGAAAAACACTCTTTCAAAACTATTTCCCCAGTATCTAGAAATGCACATTATAGTGGAAAATGCTTTGGTAAGTCCAACTTTCTCCTCCTTTCCTTTGTCCCTCCTTACCTTCCTCCCTCCCTCCATCCTTTCTCTCACTATCTCTCTCTCTCTGTTTCTCTCTCTCTCTTTCACTCTCTTTCTCTCTCTCTCTCTGTATCTATATCTCTTGTTCTTTCTTTCTGTAAACTTAATGAACTTTTTCTTAATTTTAAAGCCACAATGGAATTTTTATTATGTCCAAATAAAGATACTTTGTTTTAGGTGTTAATTATGATTAAAAGCCCAACTATCCTAGAATGTCTTACCTCACTCCTCATCCCCAACTCAGCCCAGCATCTCTGTGACTGCATTTCTTAACTTCCTTGCCTTGCCCTTCCCTTAACTTACTTTATCCTTTCTGGCCACATTTTTTTTGAACATACCTAGTATTTGCCATCTTCAAATTCATTTAATAGTTTTTCCAACTTTATTGAAGAATAACTGTCAAATGTAATTGTATATATTTAAAGTGTAAAACATGATGATTTAATATACATGTATAATTATGGATTGATTAGCAAGATCAAGATAATAAACACATTCATCACTTCACATAATTAACTCTCTTTTCCTTTTTTTTTTAGTATAATTATATGGGATCAGAAATGATAGCTGTAACACAGAAAATTATCCAAATTATTGGCCTTGTCAACACTGTAAGTTTTAACTTATTTACATGTATAATTTCATGAAAAATCATTGAAAATATTTTTCACTCTATCATAACAAATTAATGACTTAAAAGTCTTTAATTAGTTTACTATCCCAAGTAATCAACTAAACTTTTTCTTCATTCATATTACTGTTTTAATATAATTTTGTTACTTGAATAAATATAACATAAATCTTATTTCTAGATGTTTAGTCAGTTCAAATTGACTGTGATACTGTCCTCTTTGGAATTGTGGTCAGATAAAAACCAAATTTCTACCAACGGGGATGCTGATGTTTTATTAAAAAGATTTTTGGCATGGAAAAGAAACTATCTCATTCTACGGCCCCATGACATAACATTCTTACTTATGTAAGCATAATGTTCTACTTAATAAAGATATATACATAAATAATTCTATTAAGTTGATAATTTAACACATTTATTGTGGGTTTTTTCCAACTCTCTCTAGGCCCTTTGAAAATGTTAAATAAAACACAGCTGTTGCCTTGGAGATGATAGTGTAGTCAGAAAATGATTTAAAAATTTTAAGGAATCAGTTATGTAATAAATATTTTGGAGTATATTTTATGTGAAAATATCTGCCTTTCCTGAACATTTTATGATATCAACTATACTACAGAATACATTTGAGCCTTAGCTTGTTAATGATGAAAAAATTGACACTGTCTAGTTAACATTACCTATAATATGCTAATATAATTTGTGTGTACTGTTTGACTAAGATTTTTTTTATATTTGATTTTTTTTTTAAAGTTATCTTTAGAAGAAGAAAGCTTTCTTCTTCCACAAATTAAAAATCCTTTTGTTTTGATGATCAAAACGGTGAGTGCAGAATAAGGGAAATTGAGGAGAATTTGATATTATAAAATTATATCAAGGAAAGAAAATTGGTATTAAAGTGTTTTATAGTTGACAGTGATTTGAGTATTTTTTGTAATAGATATTATCCAGATCAAAAAGTTGTATGTTTGAAAATCATTTTAAATTTTATGGAAGATTTAATTTAATATATAACTGGTAAATTATTCTGAATAAAAATACTGATTTAAAAAGCAATGCTGTAATAATGTAGTTACAGAAAACATCCTAAATATATGGGATCAACATTACCTGGCACGATATGCAATAAAAGCTATGATGCAGATATTGCCATGGTATGTAATTTTGTCCTTCATATTACTATTTTTCTAAACTTTATATTTTATAAGTATTATTATATTTAGTTAAGTAGTGTGTAACAACTTGATTTCTCTATGTTTATTATTATTTTAATCGCAGAAAGTTTATTTAATTATAAATTTCAAACTTAAGAAAAATAATATTAACAAATATTAATATACCCATTCACCAAATAGGCATAATGGAATACTAATATTTGCATCAGATTTCCTAAGGATATAAAACATTAGAGCAAAATTAAAGCCTCTTTGTCTCCTTCAAATTCAAGAAATAGCAGAAATCATCAATTTGTGCTTGCCATTTTATGCATATTTTATGCTATTACATAAATATGTATTCATTAACTATATAGTATTGTTCTGTATTGTTTTTATTTTATGTATTATTTCAGAACTATTTTAAACAGTTTTAAAAAGATGTATACATGTTGAAATATATAACTACAACAATTATTTCTTCCTTTCAAATTTTTATTTTATCAAGTAATGCATATATACTTGTTATAAGTACAAAATATTTTACAATATTAAAACTGAAAAAAACTAAATCAGTTTCTTTCATAATCTACACCCCTTGAATTCTCCTTCTCATTTTGTTTAACTTTTTCTAATTTTTTTTTAACTTTTCCACCTGCCACATACTTTGTGTTCATTTTTTATTTTAAGTTTTATTTTATAGTACATTATAGAGAGAACATTGCACAAATCATAAGTGTGTAGCACAATTAATTTTGGCCAAGTCAATACAGAGCTATATAAATCACAGAGATCAAGAAGCAGAATATTATCAACACTTCAGAAGGCTCCTATAAATCATGCCTTCTTTCACTTACAATCCACAACAAAGAAAACCATTGACACCTCTCAGCATTGATTACTTTGACCTCTTTTTAGAGCTTTATGTAAATAAAATAATACAGTGTGTATTCTTGTATCCGCCATTCATTTGTTCTAAATTTTGTTTATGAAAGTTATCTATGATTATATGTGTAGGAATAGTTTATTCACTCTTTTATTCTATATTTTTAAATAGTATGCCCATGCAATTTTTTGAGTTTTCAAATTTAGAGATTATCTATTTACTTCCTATTATTGAAGTCAGAATTTTACATCCTTATAGCTCACCATCTCTACATTCTGCCTCTATAATTATATAGCTTATTAGATTTGTGTTTTATTTTCTGATGAGCCAAATGATGAACTAAGATTAAATTATTTTATTGCATATTTATTTTTTACAAAATTAGTAATTGCAGCATATAGCTTTTGTCCAAACTCTTAATAAAATCATAGCTTACCTCTACTTTTCTACAAGTTTTGGAAATTCCTTTTTTTAACCCTTGAGGCATATTATTTTTACCAACCTATATTAAAATTTTTCATAGCTCTTGTTTAAGAATTTTCTATCTTGTCTCCTTTGGAATATATGTATTCTTTTACAACTTTCTTACTCATTCTGTTAGAATACATGCTCCTATGATTTACTGAAAAACTAGATAGGCAGTAAATTGGGTGTAGCATAATTGAAAATGTATTTAAGTCTTTAAAAAGATTTTCAATGATGGTTATTCTGTAGTTTAATTATATGGTAGATTTCTTGTTTTCATTTTGTTTAGTTCTTTTTTTGAAGTTTTGTTCTATACTTTAATTTGAGACATTTTCTTTGTCTCCCCATTTTTGCTGCCTCACTGTTTTTGTTACTATGTATTAGGTATTGCTGCTATGTCTCCCAATCCTAGTAAAGTGGCCTTATATAGTAGGCGTTCTGTGAGTCCCAGTGGCACAATCTCTGTGGTCACTTAAGCTGGGTGCTTCAGGTGTGTCCATATGTGAGTTTTGTGTGCACTCCTGTTTTAGTTGAGCCTTGGGAGTGCTTTGGGTGGACTCTCAGGAACTCACCAGGGTGGAGCAAATGTTGTTAGGCAGGTTGATGGAAACTCAGATATGGTGGCTGCCTGCCTCTACACACTGAGAGAGGGGAGGGCTCAACAAAAAACAATGGCTTCTGCAAGCACTTCTGTCTGGGAGAAAGCTGTCCTTCCAGTTCTGGCTCCGGAGTCAGACAAATCAGTTCTTTCCAATATGTCCCTGGTGCTTTTCAATCTGCTGCTCCAGGGCTGGAGCTCAGAATAAACAGTCTGTCAGTAAGTCTGAGCATGGGCCCTTTAAAAGGAACATCTGGGTCTCTGGCAGCCCCCCATTTCACTCAGCCACAGTCTTCATTGCTTTTCACAGCCAGAAGTTGTGGGTACTTTTTTTTCCAGTGCTGGAAACTGGGCTGGGTTACCTGGTGTTGGAATGGGACCCCTTGCTCCTCTGGGGGGACCTCCACGGCTGAGATTTCTCTCCTGATTTTTTAACTGCCACACACCTGGTCTGCATCCGCCCCTCCTATCAGTCTCAAGGTGACTTCTTCTGTATGGCCTTAATTGTAAGACTTTAGGTGATTTTCAATGATGGTTATTCTGTAGTTTAATTGTAATTTTGATATGGTCATGAGAGGAAGCAAACACAGCATTTATTTACTCCACCATCTTGACCAGAAATTTCTGTTTGGTGTATTTTTTTAATGGAATTTTAAAGGTCTCTTTTGTTATTTAGCTTCACCTTAGAGATTTCATGCCATTATTCTCATTCATTTGTATGTGACCTGCTTGTTTTCTCTGTAGAAACATTTAATATTTTTTTATCTTTGCATAGTGTCTCGTGTCATCCAACATGCTGGTTACAGTGAAGCGCTTTTGATTTACTTCTGACGTGCAAAATTGTACTATATTGTTTACTTGATAATTGTTTTTATGTCCCTTTTCTCTCTGGAACTTTGTTAGATATATATTAAAGCATTCCGACTCATCAAATTAATTTTTTTTCA
This sequence comes from Pteropus medius, assembly GCF_902729225.1. Taxonomy (NCBI): domain Eukaryota; kingdom Metazoa; phylum Chordata; class Mammalia; order Chiroptera; family Pteropodidae; genus Pteropus; species Pteropus medius. The sequence continues at coordinate 29,099,487 of NW_024354502.1, read as the reverse complement.
CTTATTTTAAAAAATTTATTTTTATATCCTCTAACATTTTTTAATGTTTATGTTTTGGATCACTCAGCTTATACCCTGCTCTAATTTATCCTAGTTTTGTGGTATAATTTGAAGTCAAGAGTGTGATATCGCCAGCTTTGTTTTACTTCCTCAAGTTTGCTTTGACCATTTGGGATATTTTGTGGTTACATAGAAATTTTAGAATTATTCGTTCTAGTTTTGTGAAAAATGTCAACAGAATTGTGATAGGGATTGCATTGAATCTATATATTTCTTTGGGTTGTATGGACATTTTAAAAATAAGTCTTTCAATCCACAAGCATGGAATATATTTTCATTTATTTGTGTCATCTTTAGTTTTTTCATCAGCATCTTACAGTTTTCGGAGTACAGCTCTTTCACCTCTTTGGTTAAATTTAATCCTATATATTTTGTTCTTTTTGATGCAGCTGTAAATGGGATCATTTTTTTAATTTCTCTTTCTGATAGTTTGTTATTAGTATATAGAAAAACGACAGATATCTAAATATTGACTTTGTACCTTATGACTTAATTGAATTCATTTATTGGTTCTAACAGGTTTTTTTTTTTTTTGAAGTCTAGGATTTTTCTATATATAATATCATGTCATCTGCAAATAGTGACAGTTTTACTTCTTCCTTTTTGATTTGGGTGCCCTTTATTTCTTTTTCGTATCTAATTGCTATGGCCAGAATTTCCAATACCATGTTGCATAAAAGTGATGAGATGGGCATCCTTGTCTTGTACTTGAGCTTAGAGAAAAAACTTTTAGATTTTTATCACTGCGTATGGTTATCTGTGAGTTTGTCCTGTATGTCCTTTATGATGTACATTTCCTCTATACCCACTTCATTGAAAGTTTTCATCATGAAGAGATATTGAATTTTATCAAATATTTTCTCTGCACCTGTTGAGATGATAGTACGATTTTTATTCTTCATGTATATTACATTAACGGATTTGTAGATGTTGAGCAATCCTTGCATCCCTAGAATAAATCACATTCGATCATGGCGTATGATCTTTTTAATGTATTGTTAATTTCAATTTGCTAATATCTTGTTGAAAATTTTTGTGTGTATGTTAATCAAGGATATTGGCCTATAATTTTCTTTTTTCTTCCTTTCTTTCTTTCTTTCTTTCTTTCTTTCTTTCTTTCTTTCTTTCTTTCTTTCTTTCTTTCTTTCTTTTTCTTTCTTTCTTTCTTTCTTTCTTTCTTTCTCTCTCTCTCTCTCTCTCTCTCTCTCTCTCTCTCTCTCTCTCTTTCTCTCCTCTCTCTCTCTCTCTCCTCTCTCTCTCTCATCTCTTTCTTTCTTTTTTGTGGTGCCTTATCTGGTTTTGACATGGGAATAATACTGGCCTGGCCTCATAAAACATGTTTGAAAGCATTTCTTCATATTCAATTTTTTCTTATTTAGGTATTCTTTTTAACAACTCAGCAGGTTGGTAATTAGAGGCTTTTCTTTTATTTCCAAGTAAATGGAGATATAGTGCATTTTTGTTCTCTTTTACCTGTGCTGCTTGTGCCTCCCAGGTTGCTGGGTCCTTGCCTCTGCCACTGTCACTGGAGTGGAGGGTGCCACTGTTGTTGTGGTCATTGCTGACAGCATGATTAGGATGATGGGTGTCCTTCTGTGTCTGGTTGCCTGGGTCTCAGGGCACCACCTCTGGTGGGGGAAGTCAGGGCCAAGGATGGAGGATCCAGGTGCACAAATACACAGCCTCTGCTACCTGGTTCACTATGACTGTTGGTACCTCTGTTGCCAAAAGACCAGACACATTTGTGCATCTCTCCTGCTTTTACAGGGCTCTCTGTTGGTATGGACACAACTGCAGCTGGAGGAGGGAGCCAGAATATTGGGCACTAGTCTGCTACTGCCCTATCTCCTCTGCTGCTTATATGTGTGGTGGGGCTGTGGACTCAGCCAGAGTAGCCAAGGAATTGGGGTTGCGAACATCATCCATGTTTTCCCCTCTGTTCTAACTCCCCTATGCATTTTAATACACACACCTTCAGATGCATTGATATGTTGATCTTTCAGGCATCCTAGTGTGTTGAGCAGAGGAACCTTTGTCGGGTTATAGATGTCTCACTAGTTATAGGTTAAAGGGGAGAAGAAAAGGGATCATTTCACTCTGAGATGATGCTTATGTCACTTATGCCATATTTTCTTTATCAGTTCATCCACTGATGAATACATAGGTTGTTTCCATACCCTAGCTATTGTGAATATTGCTGCAATTAACATGGGAGTGCTGATTGTGATTTCATATCCTTTCTGTGTGTGTATGTATGTGTGTGTGTGTGTGTGTCTGTATGATTGATAGATCATCTGATAGTTTTATTTTTCAGTTTTTTGAGGAACTTCCATAATGGTCGTACCAATTCCTACCAACAGTGTACTAGAGTTTACATTTTCTTTACATCCTCACCAACAGTTTTTATCTTTTATCTTTTTTATAATAGCCATCCTACCTGGTGTGATATCTCATTGTAGTTTTGATTTTCATTTCCCTAACAATCAGTGATGTTGAGCATCTTTTTATTTACCTCTATCCACTTGTATGTATTCAGGTCATTTGCCCACATTTTAATAGAGTTATTTGTTTCTTGTTTTTTGTTTTTATTGACATTGAGAGCTAAGAGTTTCTTATATATTTTGGATATAATCTCTTATTGGATATATGGTTTTGCAAATATTTTCTCTCATTCCATTGGTTGCCTTTTTTTGTACTGATTGTTTTTTTAAATTTTGTTTTGTTTGTTTTTATGCTGTGCAGAAATATTTTAGTTTGATGTAGTCTCACTTGTTTATTTTGCTTTTATTGCTTGTGTTTTGGTGCATAATAAAAAATTATCATAGCCAAGACCAATGTCAAGGAGCTTTTCCCCTATATTCTCTTCTAAAAATTTTACAGTTTAAGTCTTTAATCCATTTCAAGTTTTTTTTTTTTTTTTTTGAGTAACATAAGGTAAGCATCCAGTTTCATTCTTCTGAACATAATAGCTCTTTTTAATCTGCAGGATCTATAGTGATGTCTTCTTTTTTTATTGCTGTGATTAATTTTTTGTGTAATCTGTCTTCCCTTTCTATACCTTATAACTAGGATTTTTTTCTGTTGCAAGACATTATACAGGTAATTTATTTTTAACTGTATAATTATGGAAGTACAAGACAGTATTTCCTTTCTCCAAGCTGGTATTAAAAGTCTAGTTTCTGGTTTTTACATCTTGCCCTAATACCTGATGGTCAACCAGATGTCATCTCTCATGTTCTGCTCTGGCTTTAACTTCCCTTTAAATTCTAATATTGAGATTTTCTTTCTTCAAGTTAGCTTTAATAGGATAATAGGAGATGATACCTATTAACTCATTTTTCCATGTTTCTAAATGATATTCCATGTTTTCATTCACACACATGCACACATGTACACACAATCTTTTATCTTTTAGGTATGAATTTTACTCACTATAAATTTCAATTGATATAGAAAGATGAGAGAAGTTCTAAGAATTTTGCTTATAATGATTAAAGGGATCAGAAATGTATCACAGTTTATTTACCAAGGTAAAATAATATGAAATGTCACTCTGCACTGCCACCAACCTTTTTAAAATAACTTCTCATTTCTAATTTCATTAGCAGGGTTTGCCTGTATCTCCAACCTCTTTCCTGTCATTTTATCACTTCACTCATTATACTACAACCTTTGAGCAGGTTCACATATAAGCACCCTACCCCTATTCATATTACTGGGCCATTTCCCAAATATTGTATCTCAGCCTAAATGTCAATTTCAAAAACTTTTTTTCCTAACTACCTTATCTAAATAGTTATACCCCTCCTCAAAATTCTCTTTTGGAACACTTCAATTTCTTCAGAGTACTTTTCGTGATTTCTTTATATTTGGGGAGTTTATTGTGAATTTCCTGTTTATTTGGGAATGCTAAATTTTAAATGAGGGAATATTGGTACTTTGATTATTTTTTACATGATTTTATGTATTTTAATCAATTAACTTGTTTGGATATTTATATCAATGACATATCAAAATAAAGTATTATAAAATATGCTGAAGATAAAAAATATTAAAATATGAATTTTTATAGAAACAAAAATGTTTTAATTTATTACTTGCTTTTGTATTCTTATATAATAGTTTTCTTTTAAATATTCTTTATTTTAGTATACAGATGCAATAACTTTGGAGGGATTTTCAGTTATTATAGCTCAACTACTTGGCCTTAAAATAGGACTAACATATGATGACATCAATAATTGTTCTTGTTCAAGAGCTACGTGCATAATGAGTCATGAAGCAATGTAAGGATTTTTTTCTTCTTAATTAACTTCCTATATATATGAGGTTGTTTACAAGATGTGATAATTCTTTTATTCTTTATATTCAACTCCACATCAAAGATTGGAGAGATATGTTGTACATGATAAGATACCACACTAACAAATTTATCTAAATGATTCAAACTTCCAGAAAGTGGTAAATCCATGATTAAGAACTATCCACTCAAGGAAATTAGAGGGAAATTTTTAAGTTTTGAGAAGATTGTGAAACATTATATAGGCATATGAGACTATTGTTGTTTTGAAAGTATTTGCTCAAGGCAAAGATGTCTAAAATTACCCTTAACAAAATAACACCATACTGGTAGCTTTGGCTAGTATTTTGAGGGGCAGTAAAAGGAGGAAGCTATTTAAAGAGGAAAAAAATATATCTTATTTGCAGATATTATGATTAACTACATAATCAGTATATAGTTAGAACAACATCTTCAAAAAATTCATCAGGATGATTAATCTGAATAAACATTAGTATGTATATACCAACACTAAAAAAATAGATGACATTATAAAATTGCTATTTTTTTACAGAAGGATTTTATAAACTCAGTACAAATCCAATTAATACTTGAGATTATTTTTAAAGAACTTGATAAATTCTATGGGTGGTGATAAAATAGAGATGGTAATTATAGATAATCTGTTGAGGAGTATGAGTTAAAATTTATGATCAAGGAGGGATTTTATTGATAAGAGACACTACATATTATCTATAGACTGATAAAAAGATAAGAGGGGCAAAGGATGATGATGTTGTCTACAGTGATGACTTAAAGCAAAATCACTGAGTAAATTCTAGAGGACATGATCTAGTGAATAAGTAGAGAGAGGGTTGGCTCTTGTTAGAGCTGGGTATTTGCAATTATTAAGATAGAATGTTAGGAGAGTAAGAAGACAAAGATGTAGGTAATTTTGATAATGGAGGTGATAAAGATAAGGACAATTTCTTCTTATAGGAAACTGAGAGCAAGGAGCATAAGAGCTTTAATACAAGATGTGAAACACTTATCTTGGAGATTGAAAATTAGAAATGACTTAGGAAATGTAATGATTGTTGGTCTTTTTGAAGATATATTTAGAATTTGTAATTGTGAATTTAAAATGAATTAAAATATCATGTTTATTTTGATCCATTAATTTCAGCTACCAAAATGCATATGTAAAGAAAATGGATAGTTGAGGTTTTGCCAAGTTAATGTCCATGAATTCAGAATTAGGCCTGTAGGGAAAGCTGTATTCTCTTGAAATAATTATTTTCATTTTTTTCTACCCCACATTTGGAGCTTTGGATAAGAAATTAAAATACTTTGGGACAGTTACCTTAACTCACTTTATTTTATATTTGTCTTTAGGCCTGGATGGTAATCTTCCTCACCAAAAGACAATCCTTTAATATTTATTTTGAAATGTCTTGTGTCTATTAAAATTATGGGTATATAAAATAACATTCGTTTCTTCTTTACCATGCCATCTTTTAAGCAAAGATTTTAAAACATAAGTTGCTTTATACCCGCCTTAAACAAAAGTTCCCAGTTCTAATTAATAATTTTAATTTTCACTCTAAAAAAGCATGTGATCCAAATAGAAAATAATCTGAGTCTGTCTATTTTTAAAATAATTTTGCATAAAAAGATATCGGTGCTCGAAGTTTGTAGCTTTTTGCATGAACTTGTCTGCAAAATCATACTGGCACAGATGCTTATTAAAACAGAGTACTTAAAGTAATTTCCTTAAGTAATATTATTTCTTGTGATAGTCCTTCTACTTTCCCTTACTTATCTCATTACAAACAGCTATGTCAGTAAAATAAAATTTCTCTTTTATCTCATATTCTTCCAAGTCTGAAACCTTAGCAGTTATATATTTCTCTCTTTGGAGGCTCAGGAGACAGCCCAGGACCTCTGTCATTTCAAATATAACTGTTTAGGTAATACTGTTTCAGACATGATTGCTTACAGTGGCACTGTGCAATAGAAATAAAACGTGAGCCACATATGTAATTTTAAATTTTCTGTAACTACATTAAAAAATTAAAAGAATCAGATGAAGTTAATTTCAGTGATAGATTATAAAATATTTTATTTAACCCAATATATTCAAAATATAATTATTTTAACATGTAAGCAACATAAAATTTGTTAGTTTGATGTGTTAAATTTGTGTGTGTGTGTGTGTGTGTGTGTGTGTGTGTGTGTGTGTGTGTGTTTGTAAAGGGTATGAGAGATAAAAATAAAAGTCAGGATCTCACCAATGTTATCAGTCTGAGAAAACAGAATGGACTTGCCAGAAACTGAAGACAGTGGATGGAGAAGGATTAATTGAGAATATGAGTTGTTCAATATTGTAGATAGTATATTTGAAATGTCTATCTTCAGTGTCATTTTTCAAATGTTAAAGATAAGCGATGATAAATTAAAATTAATCTTGGTTGACTTTATCTCTGCTAAGATACAAGTTTTTCATGTGAGTCATCTTGCAATTTCTATCATTATATATGGAGCATTGTTTTATCTGGAGAATTTTATTTCATTTTAGGGGTTCCAGTGGTGTAAAGATTTTTAGCAACTGTAGCATGCATGACTATAGATGAGTTGTTCAATATAGTAGATAGTATATTTGAAATGTCAAATCTATTAGATATTCCACTGGAAATACAGCTTTGAACATGAAAATAAAGACCTCTCTAAAGCTTATGTTTTAGTGCAAAATTTAGGTCAAATAAAATAAGTTTTAAAATACTGATAAAAAAAACTGCTAATGTTGAATAATAAATATTAAAAGTTGAAGTAGAATGTGGGAGGAGACACAATTTCAGATGTTATCAAGAAAGACTTTAGAAGGTGACATTTGAGCAGACATCTGACTGAAATGAGGGAAGGAAGCTTCAGATATATAAGAGAAGAGTATATCAGGAAGAAAGAAAGAAAGAAAAGAGAAAGAAAAGAAGGAAGGAAGGAAGGAAGGAAGGAAGGAAGGAAGGAAGGAAGGAAGGAAGGAAGGAAGGAAGGAAGGAAGGTAGGTGGTTAGGGAGAGAGAGAGGAGAAGGGGGAAAGGGAGGAAGTGGAGAGAGAAGAAAGAAGAGAAATAAATTTAACCATTACACCTTCTGAAAAGATACATCTTCAGTGTCATTTTTTAAATGTTAAAGATAAGGAATGATAAATTAAAATTTAATCTTGGTTGACTTTATCTCTGCTAAGATACAAGTTTTTTATGTGAGTCATCTTGCAATTTCTATCATTATATATGGAGCATTGTTTTATCTGGAGAATTTTATTTCATTTTAGGGGTTCCAGTGGTGTAAAGATTTTTAGCAACTGTAGCATGCATGACTATAGATATTTTGTTTCAAAATTTGATGCTAAATGTCTTCAGAACTTTCCAAAATTACAACCATTACATCAAAAGCAATCAGTGTGTGGTAATGGAATTTTGGAACTTGATGAAGAATGTGACTGTGGCAGTGAAAAGGTGAGTAATAAAAGGTGAAATTTGAGCACAATTTCTTGTGTTTCTAGTAAGTGGTTGTCATAGAATATATGGGATAATATATGTAACTACATCTTCGGTATAGAATTAAGATATAAAAATGAGGATAAGATACATGAATCACTTTCCCACACCTCTTCAATTGGGAAGACAAATAGGTCATAAAAACAGTTTGCACACACCATTCTCAATGATTCCAGCAGAGAGATTTTGAATATATAGACTAAATGATCCCTTTTTATAGACAACGTATTTCTTAACTCATATGATCTCAGTCTCTGTTTTCTCTACCAACTTCTAAATTTGGTTAAAATTTTTTCCTGTCTCTTGTTGCAAGACTATTGAAATATTACAATGTTTTTATTAATTAAATTTATCAGGACTAACATTAGTTAATAAAATTATATAGGTTTTAAGTGTATGATTCAATAACAAACAATTCAACAACAAAAACACCAATCCAATCAAAAATGAGTAGAGGACCTGAACAGACACTTCTTCCAAGAAGACATACAAATGGCCAACGGACATATAAAAAGATGCTCACCTTCACTAGCTATTAGAGAAATGCAAATCAAAACCACAATAAGATACCACCTCACGCCTGTAAGTATATCTATTATCAACAAGACAAGTAATAACAAGTGTTGGAGAGGTTGTGGGAAAAAAGGAACCCTCATACATTGCTGGTGGGAATGTAAATTGGTACAACCACTATGGAAAACAGTATGGGGGTTCCTCAAAAAATTAAGAATAGAACTATATGACCTAGCAATCCCTCTTCTGGGTATCTACCCCCAAAATTTGAAAACATTTATTCGCAAAGGTATATAAACCCCAATGTTCATTGCAGTATTATTTATGGTGGTATAAATATACAGTGGAATATTACTCAGCCGTAAGAAGAGATGAAATTCTGCCATTTGCAACAACATGGATGGATCTTGAGATAATCATGCTAAGTGAAATAAGCCAGACAGAAAGGGTTGAGCACCATGTGATTTGACTGTCATTTTACCTTATAAAAAATATAGAGAGACATATATATTTTGTTTATTTTCATTTCAGTAAAATATGACACATGATTACTAAATATATTTTTATTATATGTTTTGTCTATTTCTAGTAAATTTATTCACAAAGGAAACTTTAATAAACAAATCCCCAAAAGGACAATTGGGAAAGTTTTCTCTTGGAAACTCACACTCTTTTCCCCAAGGATATATTTTCATGTTGGCAATTTATGAGTTAACTAAATTAGTTACCAATTTAATTAATTACAAATAATTATTTACAAATTTATTAATTACCAAATATTATAGGTAAAAAGTGTTACTGATCAATTCCTATTTTAAATGCCATTTATTTAATTCTTACAGTTGGATGTGCCTTTGGATATTCTAGAAATAGTAAAATAGTAAATCTTCATTAACTATAACTGTAGGGTATAACCGAACAGTTGAACACAAGAAAGTATGAAAATGAAGTTGAGATTAAGAAACAGGAGCTGTTAAGTGGTTAATTAGAATATTTCTCCTTATGAAATTTTAGGAATGTCAATTTAAGAAGTGCTGTGATTATAATACATGTAAATTGAAAGGCTCAGTAAAATGTGGTTCTGGACCATGCTGTACATCAGAATGTGAGGTAAGTTTCCAATATTTAGGAAAAAGAAATTAAACTGTGATAATAGAAAGCTATGTTGATTGAGTTAAGATAGAATTGATGAAAGGAATATAGAAGTATTTTAATGAAGCAAAATGGAGAATATATAAACAACTATGAGCATGTAAAGATAATTAATAGGGAATAAAGAAGGCATCTCAGATTGGTACTGATTATTCTACTGAAAACACAGTTTATCATCTTCTAAATTATTAGATAAATAATAGAATAATCATATACATTACTGTATCAAAAAAATCAACTCTCAAGGAAATTTTAGTCAAATAAATTGTAAATTACTAATTGTGAAAAATTGTGACATAAATAGCAGAAAAATGTGTAGCAGACAAAATATATAGCATACAGACTATGCAAAGAACTCTCACATGTTGATATTTAAAAGGCATATCAAACAAATACACATACACACAGAGGCAAAAAGAGTGTGCAAGTAATTTACAACAATAAAAGTAGAATTGTTCAATGTGTACACAGCTCTTCTTCAGTAATTGAGATAAATAAATAAAAATAATAATGCAGTATTATAGAGCAGTAATCCAAATAACAATCTTAAAAACAGGAGTGGGGATAGAGATATTTTTGGATAGTGTTTGTGAAATTTTAAATTGTGATAATTCTTTAGGTGAGCAATATTTGCGTATCTATGGATAGAGTATAAATTATCAAGTTGATTGATTATCATTAGTATCCTTTTTATGTATATACCCTATAAACATGCACATACGCAGAAAGCTCAGGAAAGAATATTACAGAATTGTTTGCAATAGCAAATTACAAAGGCAAACAATATTTATTGGCATGGAATGGTTACATAAATTATTGTATGTTATACAAGAATTAATAAATGAGGCTAAATGTGTATGCTCTGATATGATATTATCTTCAAGACATATGTTTGGATAAGAAAGCAAGTTCCATAATGCAAAATATTTTATAATTCCAATTCTGATAAATTACATACACATAAATATTCTGTATATTCTTTTTACCAAATTTTTAAATTTAGACAATGTTTTATAGTAAAATTCTTTTAGTGGTTACTTCTGAGTATTATGACAAACAGATTCAGTCTTGTAACTAGTACCACAATCAAGGGATGGGTGATTTCATCACCACTCTCCAAAAATCTCCCTTTCCCCCTTTGTAGTCAGTTCATACCTACACCCACAGTCTCTGATAACTGCAAATCTGTTTTCTGTATATCTAATTTTGATTTTCCAAAAATATAACATAAATTGAACCATACAATATGTAAACATGGTTATTAGGCATCTTAGTATACCGCATTTGAGATTCAATCAGGTTGTGGTGTTTATCAGTGGTTCATTTCTTTTTTGTTGCTTAATAGTATTGCAAGTCCCCCCAACTGAGAGACATATGGGTTGTTTTCAGTTTTTGGTGAGGAAATACAGCTGCTATAAGTAATATTCATAAGCAGATTTCATGTGAACATAGAGCTTTATTTCACTAAGTTACCTGCAAGTGAAATTGCTAGGTTATGCAGTAAATGCATATGGAACTTTATAGAAAACCAAAAACTGGGTTTTCAAAGTGGCTATACTATTTTGAATTTCCACTAACCATTTATGAGACTTACAGTTGTTCTGCAAACTAACTGTAAATTCAAACTATACGATATATTGTTTATTTTATCTTTGTATTGGTTCATTATTTAAACTTTAAAAATCATTTTACTGTTTTCCTAGAGTTTACGAATCTTTGATTAATCAGTCTGATTTCATATAATATGCCATTTCATATGCAGCGAATGGATCTTATATAACATTCTCATCCTATAAACACAAAATACATTGTTATTTTTGCTCTGTATAGTCATATCTTTTAAAACAAGTAAGTAAGGAAAAGAAGGATTTATAATTAACATCATTTATTCTCTTTCCAGTTCTCTTTACTTCCTTTTGTAGATTTCTAATTGGTATTCTATTTGTTGTGTGTTAAGAACTACCTTTACTAGTTCTTCTAATTTAGGTCTGCTGAAAATGAATTCTCTCAATTATTATTTGCCTAGGAAAGTATTTATTTTTCATTCATGTTAGAAATATATATTCCCCAGGTATGGAATTCTAGATGGAAAGTGTTCTTAATCACTTTTAAGATGCCCTTGCATTCATTATTCATCTTTGTCTCAATCTATTCAGTATTAATGAATCAAACTGGATTGTAGTGTG